>NC_069128.1:27221459-27523959 GCF_026914265.1 Mya arenaria
GTGGAATCAACAATGCATTACGTTGAGTTCTTAAGATGTGCTCTCCTAGGTTCGATGGCATCATCAGAAACGGTTAGATGGACAGGGGATCAGACATGAGCAACGACGATCAGGATGAATAAGAGTAGCGGACTTTTTTATTAGGATGTAGTATTTTCCGAGTTGTCACGACAGAAGAGGTAGAACAATTGATAAGACACTTTTTAAATATAGCGGAAGGAGAGCTTTGTCCCAATTACAAGCGTCGATAAATTTGGGAAGACGGGCAGATAGGCGGAGGGGCTGGGGAACAGTCGATAAATTTCGTCACACCTCTAGCGCAAGATGTTGAACTGGCGAAATCCAACTCAAACAACGAACTGATTTTAAGAGAAAGTGAACACGTCGACCAAAACTCTCTATTTGACCCCCTGTATTTCTGGCCCATGGAAAATACAAAAAAAAATCGAGGGATGATTTACCGGCAGAACACCTGACACTCGCAGACACTTTCGTATCCAGTACGCAAAATTAAGAATGAAAACCATTTTCTTAAATTGTAATGACATCATTACCTTGTTGGTGTTTATGTTTGAATTTGTATGTACGTACAGTTTTGATCTTACGGGTAATTCTATCAGTATGGGTAAACAAGTATCGTTAATTTGTTTTAAAAGTTAAATACTTGTCATTAACACCGACCCGGCATGAAAACAAGTAAAATGAAAAGTAAACATGGTCGCCGGAAATTCAGGTTCGTTATGTCCGTTTTAATATCAAATCACTTTATCTAAAACCAAAGAGCCTTTCACTTTGAAAGACGCGGATAATATCACTGATAACCTTAGGCGTTGAAGGAGTCTGGCGTAATTTCTTAGCTTTTTTTGCTTTGGAAATGGAATTTACTTTTCCATTGACCATCAACGTTCCGGTAGAAAACACGCTGCAATGGCCTTCGATCTGGGATGGTTTCACCAGGCGCCCGAGTATCTGGCTGGGTCATACAAGATATTTCAGCTCTATTAAACAAATTTTCTCTCAACGATGGCACAATTTGTTTGAGCGGTACACGTGACGTTGCTGATCGTATTTACCAGTTTATAATTTTGGTTACATCCGTTGTGTCTTAAAAGTCGAGCTGGTCGACATGGTAGTCATGAAACATGCACGGCACGATACTACTGAGCTCCGAGGGTAAGGTTCCTTTTTCCGGGAAAATGGCTTCAGTCTTTCGTTTTTTCGTCTCACACACATACCTTTTTTTAACAGGGCACCATCTCCCCGGCCGGTGTCCAATCTACGCACGGTTTACTGGTCTTCACGGTACAAAACGCATTTACACCCAAATGTGTACTGTAGGCGGCTCAGTTCCTGTTCTATATAGTCAAGCAAACATTTCCGCTCCTTAACGTTAAAGAAAGACATTATTTATTTTAGCTAATTATCAATCACCCATCCATTCACTTAATTTTCCGTACCTCTGATTTGCCCAAAGCAATCTGCCTGTATTTCTGCACGAAGCTCTAGTATCGGAATGATGAATAATATGTGCATACATTCGTATATAGAAAAACAAATAAACATACGTTACACGGACAGACGCACATTGGAGATCAGAAAGAGGCTTTAGGGTACATACCTGTCAATAATTGATTATTATTAGTTGAATAATAATGATTTGCTCCAAAAACAGAATATGAATCAATGACTATATTGGTCCCAAAGAGGTGGGTATCGGTTCATTATAAGTTAATGACTTTTGGCTGCAAAGAAGGGGTAATGTAGTTTCATGTATTCTTATTATGCACAAATGTATCACTAAACCATGGTCAAATGTCCTAAGGTAATCTTAATGTTTGAGAACATTTGACTTGTTTGTTTTTTAGAAAATTTTGAGTATTCAACTATACTATTCAAACATTGAAACGTAATAATAGGTAATTACCCATACAATCAACTTCAACATCAGTGTAGTGTTATTTTTTAATTTAAGATAAATAAATGCCGTGTGAGCAGAGATCAATTTTGACACATTTCTTGCACTCTTTGCCAAATGCTGATTGGATTTTTTTTATTTGAAACTAAAACCTTGTTTGTTCCGTATTTGAAACATGCAACAGTTGTGAATTGTTATTTCAGGACATCAGCTTTGCCTTATTCTTTGAAGAATTGCTGACCAAGGATTCAAGATTTGAAATCTTAAATGATGTGTGTACAAGCATTGTCTGCTTCCGCCTAAAGGTAGGAACAGGTTAATAAGCACCTCGCGTTAAGATCTATTTTCATAACACTGGTGCCATCGTCGGCGTGCGAAAACATAATCAGGGGCTATAACTCAGAATCGTTCAAAATATTAACATGAAACTTAATACACATGTTACCAGTAAAATTTAGCAAACGTGTAACAAAGCCAATGTTTCGGTTATTAATGATCAGCTGGAAAAGACGAGCGTTGGCTACTTAATTAGTCAATAGCCGAATGGTCGTTTCGAATGATCGTCAGCCGTGTGGCGATTTCATGGGAAACATGTCAGCTTAAAATAAATACATTGTTACCGTCAACACGATTGCACAATAAAAAAACATTAAAACTACGAGTTATTTTACTAAACCAGGTATGTTTTATCCATGTTTGAGTATTGTTTGCACTCAAAAGTTGCAAGTCATGCCCGCTCAACTGCCGCTTTCAAATAATTTCAATTTTTAATACAACGGGTTAACTTTTAATCAAATCGTTCTGTTAAAACAGTCGACGGGAAAGAATTCTGGTCCTTGCTACAAGGGCGAGGGTGATTGCATTATGAATATCATTCCTGCTTACATATAGTTGTCAATATTTTAGAAAAAAGGGCAGCGAACTATTTCATATGCTAAGAAGTATAAAAACATTGACATAAATGAGGTCGCTAAGGTTGCTCCGCTAAGTGAATCCAATCCCGGTCGGTTAAATAAAAAAAAATACAAATATGTTTACTTGTAGATTATTTTTCAGAAAAAATGCAAAAATAAACATGCATTAATGTGATCTTAAATGGGTAAAACTGGCAATTTATCCAAGAAGCGTAACTTCTCCGAAATGAATCTAAATCCTTAAATAAAAGTTGCGGCTTTGGAAATAATGATGAAGATCTATGTAAATGGTATTAACAATAATAAACCTGTCAAGATTGGTTCTAAAGATTGCTGAATGAGGTTATTTCCATTTAATTTTGCAGGCGACTAACGCAGTGAACAAAGCTTTGTATAAGGATGTACGTGAAGTTAGAGGCCTAGCGGCCCAGCGGCCTAGCGGCGTGAAGTTAGCGGCCTAGCGGCCTAGCGGCCTAGCGGCGTGAAGTTAGCGGCCTGGCGGCCTAGCGGCGTGAAGTAGGCGGCCTAGCGGCCTAGCGGCCTGGCGGCCTAATTATTTTTTCTTTGTCCAAGCAATTGTAAATGCGTTTTTTTAAAACAATGATAAATCAAGGTTTTTTATTCATATAGTTACATAGCGGCCTTAAATTGTTATCTATTCAGAATATTTTTCTTTACCTTTTATTCTAAAACAATTTAAAATTAACTGTTTTATGCACAAATTATCACTCTGAAGCGTTTTTCAATTCTTTTCCAAAAAAGTCGATCGAGCAATTCAGCGGCCTAGCGGCCTAGCGGCGTGAAGTTAGCGGCCTGGCGGCCTAGCGGCCTAGCGGCCTTGCGGCCTAAAATGGTTTCCTATTTCAAACCATGTATACATGCATTTTCTTTTAAAACAATGATATATTAACTGTTTTATGCACAAATTAACACTTTGAAGCTATTAGCGATTATCAACAGTTTTTTTTCAAAAGTGTCGATAAAGCAGTCAGCTATTTCAAAGCATTAAACATGCCTGTTCTTCTAAAACAATGATGTATTTACTGTTTTTATGCACAAATTATCACTCTGAAGCGTTTTTCAATTCTTTTCCAAAAAAGTCGATCGAGCAATTCAGCGGCCTAGCGGCCTAGCGGCCTAGCGGCGTGAAGTTAGCGGCCTGGCGGCCTAGCGGCCTAGCGGCCTAGCGGCCTAAAATGGTTTCCTATTTCAAAGCATGTTTACATGCATTTTCTTCTAAAACAATGACATATTAACTGTTTTATGCACAAATTAACACTTTGAAGCTATTAGCGATTATCAACAGTTTTTTTTTCAAAAGTGTCGATAAAGCAGTCAGCTATTTCAAAGCATTAAACATGCCTGTTCTTCTAAAACAATGATGTATTTACTGTTTTTATGCACAAATTATCACTCTGAAGCGTTTTTCAATTCTTTTCCAAAAAAGTCGATCGAGCACTTCAGCGGCCTAGCGGCCTAGCGGCGTGAAGTTAGCGGCCTGGCGGCCTAGCGGCCTAGCAGCCTAAAATGGCATCCTATTTCAAAGCATGTATACATGCATTGTTTTCTAAAACAATGATATATTATCTGTTTTAAGCAAACACTATCACTCTGAGGCGATTATCAACCTTTTTTTCAAAAAGTCGAACAATCAATCAGCTTTTCAAAGCATGTGAACATGCCTATCCTTCTCAAAAATATGTTGATAATCGCCTCAGAGTGATAGTCTGTGCATAAAAACAGTTAACATATCATTTTTTAGAAGAAAATGCATGTATACATGCTTTGTAATAGGAGAGCATTTTAGGCCGCTAGGCCGCCAGGCCGCTAACTTCACGCCGCTAGGCCGCTAGGCCGCTGAAGTGCTCGATCAAATTTTTTTGAAAAAAAAGAAGAAAAAAAAAACGCTTTAGAGTGATAATTTGTGCATAAAAACAGCAAATACATCATTGTTTTAGAAGATCAGCCATGTTTAATGCTTTGAAATAGTTGACTGCTCAATCGACACTTTTGAAAAAAAAACCTGTTGATAATCGCTTATAGCTTCAAAGTGTTAATTTGTGCATAAAAACAGTTAATATATCATTGTTTTAGAAGAAAATGCATGTATACATGGTTTGAAATAGGAAACAATTTTAGGCCGCTAGGCCGCTAGGCCGCCAGGCCGCTAACTTCACGCCGCTAGGCCGCTAGGCCGCTGAAGTGCTCGATGAACTTTTAAAAAATAATAATAAAAAACGCTTTAGAGTGATAATTTGTGCATAAAAACAGCAAATACATCATTGTTTTAGAAGATCAGCCATGTTTAATGCTTTGAAATAGTTGACTGCTCAATCGACTTTTTTGAAAGAAAAAAAAATATGTTGATTATCGCTAATAGCTTCAAAGTGTTAATTTGTGCATTCAAACAGTTAATATGTCATTGTTTAAGAAGAAAATGCATGTAAACATGCTTTGAAATAGGAAACCATTTTAGGCCGCTAGGCCGCCAGGCCGCTAACTTCACGCCGCTAGGCCGCTAGGCCGCTAGGCCGCTGAAGTGCTCGATCGACTTTTTTGAAAAAAAGTTGAAAAACGCTTCAGAGTGATAATTTGTGCATATAAACAGTTAATATATCATTGATTAAGAAGAACAGGCATGTTTAATGCTTTGAAATAGCTGACTGCTTTATCGACGTTTTTGGAAAAAAACTGTTGATAATCGCTTCAATGTGTTAATTTGTGCATAAAAACAGTTAAAATGTTATTGGTTTAGAAGAAAATGAATGTATACATGCTTTGAAATAGGATTCAATTTAGGCCGCTAGGCCGCTAGGCCGCTAATTTCAGGCTTCTATGCCGCTAGGTCGCTGAAGTGCTTGATCGACTTTTTTGAAAAAAGTTTGAAAAACGCTTCAGAGTGATAATTTGTGCATAAAACAGTTAATTTAAAATTGTTTTAGAATAAAAGGTAAAGAAAAATATTCTGAATATATAACAATTTAAGGCCGCTATGTAACTATATGAATAAAAAACCTTGATTTATCATTGTTTTAAAAAAACGCATTAACAATTGCTTGGAAATAGAAAAAAATAATTAGGCCGCCAGGCCGCTAGGCTGCTAGGCCGCCAACTTCACGCCGCTAGGCCGCTAGGCCGCCAGGCCGCTAACTTCACGCCGCTAGGCCGCTAACTTCACGCCGCTAGGCCGCTAGGCCGCTAACTTCACGTACATGCATAATTCCGATATTTAAAAATGTATAGCAGTTTAATTTAATTCCTAAAAAATAATTAAATTTAAGGCCAGCTGGTGAAATCATTTTTAAAGAATTCTATAACGTCTACTTTACAATTTAAAATAACTATTGATAGGTAACCGTCTAGTTTTCACGTGAAAATACATCATGTCATGTAACCATGCATTTCTATAGGTAATCATAGGCTTAAAATTAACCTAATTATAGTAAAACGAGGTTATTAAAAGCTAAGTTTAATTCATTGGTGGACTGTTACTTATAAATAAATGCATTTGACTTAAGATATTAACTCAAGATACTGTAATTAAACATAATGAGTGTAATTAAAACAGAAATATGTGAAGAATAAAGAAAACAAAGCAAGCGGAAACACCCCTCCAAATATATCCAATTGAAATTTCACGACTATTATATAATAAGATGTAAAGAACAAATGTTGGCAGTTTGATGTCAATATCATAATGTCTGACCATCTGTTTTACTTTGTCCCTGGTATTTTGGCATAAGGTTATTTCACAATAATTCTTCGCTATGGAACATTTGAAGTTTGGTCTTCTCCCATGCGTTTGTTGATGTATAGTGTGCTCAGATGATAACTAATCAATGCTGAGTGAGTCAATGCTAATTTGGGTTTAATGCTCCCCAAGGTACCTTACCCATCAATAATGTTAAGTGCTTTGGTTGTCCGGTTGGCGCAGTGGTTAGCGCACTCGCTTCTGACCAAGGCGACCCGGGTTTGATTCCCGGCCTGGGCGCATGTAAGTTTGGTTAGTGGTCACCAAGCCGGACAAGAGGGTTATTTCCGGGTACTCCAGTTTCCCCCACAACACAAGACCACTATTTTGCGCAACATCGTGCGAACGAGAGTGACTTAGTATAAGCTATCATAGCTTTCTTCACAATCGCTGTAAAATATATAATGACAATTACAATTGACTTCTGAGTGTCTACCAGCAGAAAAGTAATAATGCACAGATATTATACAGTTTGCACTTATCCATTTCTAGCAAAGGGTGTAATGCATAACTATATAGTTGTTGAGAACTGTTGATTCCAGACAGTCAGGGGATTAGACAGACTTGGTTCGAGCCCCAAACTAGACACAGCTTTCCCTTACAGGTTCACTTTAAAATCTTTCATTTTGAAAAATCCACACCCCTGTATGTACATGTATGATGGTACTTTAGAAATAAGTCGCTTGCTAAAACACATAAAATATGTTCATATTTTTTTTTACATAAACATGTTTCCCAAATCATGTAAAAAATGTAAAAGCTGTCTAGACATTTAGTTAACAAAAAATAATTAATATTCCAAAAATATATTAAAACACAAATGCTTTTGAATCATATAATCGTACGAAATCGGCTACATCTACGTACATTATATTTTTCGACAGAAAATTTCTTTTACGCGTAGTTTCACTAATAATTTACTGTAATGGCTCAAGTTGTTGAATCGTAATCAACTGTGAGTTTGACATCATCGAGTGTCCAAATGCAGCGATGTAGAAATCCATGAATAGCCATAGCAACATCTAGTGCAGACCGAATTAGGCCGATGTTTGGCACGATTTGTTTCAGCGCGTGACTGTAAACGTGTAAAAATATTACCCGATGTTGCCCGAATTGTACTACATGACTTTTACGTTAAAAAACCCCAATGAATGAATGGCCGAGACTACTTTAACTAGTCTACGGAACGTCTCTGACATTTCCAATTAACGTCATTCAAGAAGAGCGAGATACCTAGAAGAAACAGGACACAATATATGTATGCAAAAAAATAAAGATATAAATCAAAATAAAAAAATAATACTGTTATATATGTATGGAATATAGATATTGATAAATATAAAATCAAATAAAACATGAGTTTAAACTGTCGAATATTGAAAGTTTGAAAGACGTCAGTATATCATTTTTAAGGTATCCAAGTATTCACATTCTTGCATTAAACCTGTTATAAAACATAACAATCAAACGCAATTGGATTATTGGATTATCAAAAAGTGAAAGTACGCCACATCAACATAATCGCATTTCGTTTATCTGACGTATATTATATATTACTATTTTGCAGTCGTTATTTTGCTTTGATGATGTATACCAAAATGTTACATTTCAATAACTATTGCCGACAGGTGTGTACAAAAGTGAGTTTTGTACATGTATATTTAAAGTGTTTGATTTGTATGCATCACAAAGCTATAGCTAAATATAATAATTCGACGTTACGTTAAATACGAACTCATTTACAAACAAAAAGTGCATTAAGTTGATAATGTCCCTAACCCATTAAATTATCAATTAAGAAAGCATTTCCGAAGAAATCTTACAAAGACTATTTCTACATTCTTATATACCAGATACATACATGATAATGATTGCATAAAATGAGAAATAATGATTTTTTTTTCGAAACGACGATAATTAGGTTGTGAGTGGGCTACTAGCAAAATTGTCTGCATTCGGAGGTTGTGGATTTATATTAATACATAATTGTTTGTTTTTGCGTTATATGTTTTTTGCGTTGACACTGTGCCATTAAACGGGAATTATGTTTAATCTTTCGACAACTGTACTTGTTTCTGTAGTTTTTCATAAAATACTGAGCCTCACCCTTTAAATGTTATCTTTGAACGTTATCTTTGCCTGCTCAAAAATGACTTTAGAGCGTTTTCAACGAGAATAAGGATTCAATGGATTGCTGACAAGATCGAGCTGAAATTAAGCAGTGAAATCTATCACAGAAAACTCAAAAAAAAATAATGCTAAGAAAAGAATGCCCATCGCAAAAAATCGCAGGTTAAGATTGCATGCAAATGTATTACTTGTAAAGGGCCCCACTGCAAAAATATCGTAAGTTTTAAGATTCGATGTTTTCAATTATAAAGAGCAAATATGTATTGTGCAAATATCAATCTTGAAGAAGTTAGTTCGTATTTTCAATATGTATCAACACAAATAATGTAATGAATGTCATTAGACACGTTTCGTAAACACTCGTAGATTGCAAACAATTTTTAAACACAACTCTCCGGCAAAAAATTACAAGTGGTATTCCATTCCCCTTAATAACATAAATCCTATCGGGGCTTGTTTCTAAAACTGAATTTTAAATACTTAAAATTATCTTTGAAATGTATGAACTACCTGATATCTTTACCAATGCTGTTTGGCAAACATTTACACAAGATAACATATCAAGCAAATCTATTTTATTTAATGCCTTTATCAGCAGTTTACATGTCATTGCACAATAATATCGACAATGCAACAAGTCGAACAAGTTTATTTAACTCAGTTCATTTCATTGTTTTATATAACAACATTAACAAACACATATGAGTACCCTTTTTTAAACCGCATTCTCGTTTGTTTTTGTTTGTGGATAAACAACATTGCTCAATATTCTTAATAAGATATTACAAGGGTTAAAATGATATTACTAATGTATTGAACTATGATAATAATAACTAGAAATATTGATAACGAAGCGCCACATTCTAATACTAATGTTCCCTTTTAACCGTAGCATGGTGGCATTAATGATATGTTATTCAGTAAGACTTTAGTTATCAGATATGAGCAAAATAAATATGAATTAACAAGGGCAGATAACAAAACAGCGAAACAATTTATTTTAATTAGAATATGCCTGTAGTTTCAGTTTTGAAATGAATCAAGTCAAATGGGAGATCACATTGCAATGTGATCATCATTCTAGTAGTTTCTGAGTTATTCTTCAGACAAATTTGGTTGAAAAAACAACAACAGAACAATGGTCAGCTTTGTCAGCTTTGACAGAATTACAAAGAACTAGTTTTGGAATGTTCAATATCAAAAAATGAAATTGACGACATGGCTGTGAAACAAAGTGTCCAAGAATAAAAAAAATTGGAAGGGGAACAATTATAAATAATTAAATTCAAAATTCATTTATTTCCTTCAAGTACTTTGACAGTGAATTTTACGACCTTGACCTCAACCCCCGTCTTTCTAAAAGCAGCAAAAAATAAATAATTTAAAGGCGGAAACCAGTTTTCCTATTTTAGTAACTATGACTGTGAAGGTGAAATAAGCTGCCCTCCTCACCAAGTTAAGTCACTATCAATCCTAACTTTAGTTATTTGTGGGATTTTTTTCTTCTTTTAGTTACCATGAAATTGACCCAAGCAATCCGAAGCTATGCCTTCACACAATGTACATACAAATCAAGTTTCACCACTATCCATCAAACAGGGCTAAAGTAAAGTTATTGGGCGGAAACCATTTTTTTCTATTTTGGTAACGATGACCTTGACCCCCTTAGATGCATTCTCAAAATAGCTCTTTACATAAGCTACCTACACCAAGTTACATCTCTATCCATTGAAGTGACTAGACACCAGATGGTCCCAAAGTCGGCAAATATAGTATTTCCTCAAAACAAGACTATAATTATGCATACGAACTAGTATAAAACATCTCTTTACATGATAAAAAGAAATGTGTGTCGCTGTCTGAGCTGAGTTTTCCCGTTTAAGAATAGCATATAATGGTTTCCCAGTTTATAGTCGGTATATTTAGCACGTGAAAGTCACGTGATAAGTACGGATGCATATACCGAACCTATTTATAAATTTACTGGGATTCGCTTAGAATACAAACTGAGTAAATTTTGATTTGGAAAAATACGCACAAACTGCTAAACATACATGATTGTGACGTATGTGAAAAGGTACACCAATAAGTAAGATTCAATGCGTTGTACACAGCGAAATCAATTTTATGTAAGTTTTTGACAATTTCCTTTGTCTTGCAATGGAATCATCTGGTGTCTGGTCCCTTTAATGCAAACTTTAGTTTATGGGAGGTAACCAATGTTTAACGCCAGCTCGTCTTCATGGGAATCCTCCCGTCAAACGACATCCTCGGTTTTACAACCTGGTTTACGTTGAAAACCTGGTTAAATACTCGAATTTATGTTGTTGATGTGCTGTGATCGAAATCTTATATCTCACTCAACAGGATCAGTTTTGAAAAAATGGTACATGTAACATTTATGTCACATTCATTAAGATAAATCATGAAATAATATAGTTATGACAAAACATTTACCGTCTTCTATATGAAGCAGTATCGGACATGATATATATTGGCCAAAAATGTATTTATTGTTTTCGGTTGAGGGCTATATGGCGCCGAAATTAAACTTATGTTAAGTGTGTTTACACAGATTGAGGCTGTGCATGAGTGGTTTGTCTTGACTAGGTCAATAACATGGAAGTTATGCAAGTCATTTTGATTTTTTTTAGGACCAACGTCGACGAAAATATTGAAAATACTTGTTTTTGACTAGATCTTGGGATAACTCAAAAAGTATAACAAAGCTATATTCATGAAAAGTTATACGACTATACCCGCAGCAGAGCTTATGAAAGTGTCTTCTTACGGTTGTAATCGGACCGTGCACGAGAATTTCGAGTAATCCTACTGCCGATACATTGTATTTAGAAAGGCCAGTCATGATAATAATCAAATGTTTATCTTTCAGAAAAAAGATATTTCTATTTTTCTATTTATAAATCTCTATTTATTTATTATGCATTTATTTGCTCACTTAAATATGCAATACACTTATCGTCGTGTAAGTCAGATACAGTTACTCGTTTTTTCTTAAAAAGTGTCAGTCGTAAGAAACCGTTATCTTCTGTTTCGCCTCGAACAAAATTGTTGTTCGTCCTAGCGAAATGGCTTCTTACATCTGTAAGAGGACACATTTGAAGAGAAAATCGTACTGTATCTATTACTGGTATGTGAATAGAAGGCCATTAGGATATTATGTAGGTTATTTTATATTGTAAGATACAAACTGGTTGCTATTGCAAACAGTGTGAATTGATTGTTTAGAGTTTCAGATCTAAGTGTGGTTTAAAATCAGAGGCTTTTCTGAAAATCACGTTTTTAAGATAATACAAAACTTTGAATTTTAAAAATATTTTTTGGAAAAGACATTTAATGAGATGCTATTTAAGGGATAACATTTCCTTTGCTAGAACAGTTATATCAACAATAATCATAATATTCATTACCTTAGTGAAGATCATCTTTAAAGAGATCATGTCTTAACAATAAACACATCTTTATAACCATGTCATGACTAGGGATTTTGAGATATGCTAAATGCTCAATTGCATAATTGTAACGTAATATCAATAGGTATATGTAAAATGTATACTATAGTTTTTGTATTGGCGACTTAATGAATGACGTCTTCAAATGAATTCCAATATATTTAAACGCATTAAGGGAATATGCAAAGGGAGACAATGCCCAATTCTGTTTTTTGGCAATACTATTATTGGCGACTACATGAGTAAACTACCTTAATTTATATTTAATTCTCCTCACTTTGGTTCAAATTTAATCACCATAGCACGGGTTAGGGCGATACACACAAGAAAAGCTTTAAGGTTATTCATATCTAAGGGTACACCGAAAAGATGTTTGGTCATTGGTAATACTGCACCGATTTGTTTCGACTTCAATACAAAAGAAATAAATACTACAACTACTACTACTGCTACTGCCGCTGCTGCTGCTGCTGCTGCTGCTGCTTCTGCTGCTGCTGCTGCTGCTGCTGCTGCTACTGCTACTGCTACTACTACTGCTACTACTACTACTACTACCAGTACTACTACTACTACTACTACTACTACTACTACTACACTACTACTACTACTACTACTACTACTACTACCACTACTACTACTACTACTACTACTACTACTACTACTACACTACTACTACTACTACTACTACTACTGCTACTGCTGCTACTACTGCTACTACTGCTACTACTGCTGCTACTGCTACTACTGCTTCTACTGCTGCTACTGCTGCTACTGCTGCTACTGCTGCTGCTGCTGCTGCTGCTGCTACTGCTGCTACTGCTGCTACTGCTGCTACTGCTGCTACTGCTACTACTGCTACTACTACTACTACTACTTTTTCTATCGCGCATATCTTTCAAAAGGTCATTCACTTTGAACCATCTGAAACGATTCTTACAAACGGTTCAATTATGGGTCACCGTACATTTTTTATCTTTTTTTTAACTATAGCCTTTGGTACACTTTACACAAACCTGACATATTTGTTATTACATGAAGTGACATACGTATTATGAAACTCTAATTAATATAAACTTCCTTGTTTATTTGTGGATCTTATTCATTATGCCGGAAGCAGAGTGTAACATCTGACAGTATAATTTGTAAACTCATGACCTGTTTATATTCGACATGAATATGTGACTTTTCAGATTGTTTTGAAGAAACTGAGTGGAATGGTGATAAGATTTCTTTATTAGCAACTGTACACAAGTAATTTTAGCAAGGCTGTTATAAGAGTAAATATCATAAGTTTACCTTTTTCCATAATGCAGGGGAGATCAAGTCAGTGCACTTTAAGTAGGTATCCTATTTGTTGTTACATCCCCTGCACCCTTGTATTATGAAATCAGATTTACATCTTCCATTTATATATTTGCTTCTCTGAACATCAAATTACTATAATCATTTTTCTTAGTATCAATTTTCTTCTCGTGGGTAGGAGAAGTAGTAGTAAAAGTATTAGTGCTCAAATTACATCATGCGTATTTTACTAATGACGTCATGTTGTGGTTTGACGTCAAGATGACGTTTCCCGCGTTTTTTAACGTTACAAAATGAGTTTAATGTGAACATTATAGGAATATATAAGGCTTGCTCCACAACAACAAATATTATGTTGCTATGGATACAATATTTTTAGAATGTATTGACTAAGGCGAATGTCCACTTATTATCAAAATGAATATATATGTGTCTCAACTTGACCGAAGTTTCAAAGCTCTACATTGAAAAAAAACACAAAGTTATGGGTACAGTTCATGAGCTTTCCGAACATACCTCGTATTAGTATTCATTTTAGTAGTATTAGTAGAATTAGTATTAGTAGTATTAGTATTCGTAGTTATAGTAAAAGTAATAGTGGAAGTGATGGTGTAGTTTTGGTTGTGATTGAAGTGGTGATTTGTTATAACAAGAAAAAGTAGCTATTGTAGTGGCAGTGGTGGTTGTAGTAGGGGTGGTGCTGGTAATTGTGGTGGTTACTTTGTTGTTGTTCAATTTTTAGAATTAAGGATTCTTCTTGTCGGTCACACTGGACATGGTAAAAGTGAAACCGCAAATAGTTTGCTTAGAAGAAAGCTATTAAAGCCAGGCAGAGGTCATCTTTCCGTCACAAAACGATGTCAGAGAGAGGTAATGTGCAGAAGTTCCAAATTTATAAAGAATTAAAACTAATTATAAAAGCAAAATATATTTTCTGAATTTGAATATCTAAGCAGATGTTGACACTCTATACATTTCGCCATTTCATCACCAGGATTTATTACCCTTTTGACTGAACTTTTAAAAAGAGAAATGCTTTTATCGAAGCAATTTGTGCTATACATCACATTGCTTTGTTTAGGAAACCCAATTGGTTTTAGATATCAATATAGAAGAGCATTATCACCAAAACAGCGATTTATAACCTTTGTTAATAACAAAACTATCTTATAGACAGACAGACAGACAGACAGACAGACAGGCAGGCAGGCAGGCAGGCAGGCAGGCAGGCAGGAAACCTTTAGCCTTGAATTCTCCGGCTAATGTTGTAGGTCGCACTCTAGAACGAAATACATAGCCACATCTAGTTTCATCGTTTTGTCGGTTGCCTGTACCGCGGTGAATGCAAGAATGAAGGTTATTAGTATAAACTATGAACAGCGGATCATTTGATCAAAGTGAAAGTGAATATCCGTTGCAAACTGTGGTATAGTATTTTCTCCACAAGTCTTAGATGTTTATCCTGTATCTATGTTGACACAGAATCGTTAAGCAGCCTAACTGAGGTAAATATATCCAAGCCGTCTTGAGTCTTACCCACATAGCATTGTAAAGCATTCACTCAGATTTATACCATACCTTTCGACTTCTCCGTTTAAGCATTTGGAGTTTCTAGCGCTCGCTTACTTCTGAACAGGGTGCCCCTGCGGGTTTAACCATTGCATTTTAAAACTTGCGAAACATTTTCTTGAAAGAAAATCATGTTTGAGATCGAAGCGGTTGTTTTTGGTACCAATGCTTGTTAACTTGAATTATTGTAAAATACTTTTTCCGTAACTGAAAGCAATAACTGAAATAACTATAACATTTAGTTAAAACTTCAACACTTAACAGAGTGCAATGTTTAGGCAACTCAATGTTGTAACCTGTGACATAATTTGCATGACAAGAAACAGTAGTTGTATTCACAAGAGTATTATCTTGCAGGTCGACCATAGATTCGGTTACAACATAGAACTCGTAGACACTCCAGGTTTATTCGATTCGAGCAACGACGACACGTTTGTACACGAGGAACTGACGGAACGTATTGCAATGACTAATCCTGGGTTTAACGCAATCATTCTGGTTGTGCAACCGTCAAGATTTTCTGGGGAAATCGTTCGAACAGTAAGTACTTACCTTGAAGTATTCGACGAAAATATTGATAAGTTTGGATACGTTTTGTTGACTTTTGCAAGAAACCAATCTGAAATGAGTGACTATCTCGGTTCTACAGGTCACTCAAAACTGCATGAGTTAATTGAAAGATGTAATAAAGAGGTTCTTATTATAGAAAACAGACAAGCCAACCCTGAGCAAGTTAAAAGGATTTTCGATACAATACACACAGAAGAAACAAACATAATCCTCCATATTTTACTAACAGTTCAAATGCAAGAGTGTGTACACAGACATATTATCAATACAAAAAAGGATCTTAATCCAAAACGAAAAGAGACCTCTGGACAGCACGATAACACTAAGCGTACTTGGAAAGCAATCAAAAAATTGTTTGAACCAGATATATTTTGAACAACCGATTTAAAAAAAAAGCATATGACAAAGATGCTTTTAAAAACAGTCAACAGCGCAAGAAACGTCAATCATTCCACTAATAGGAATGCGTGGCGTGAATATTTCGATTCATTCGTAGAATATGTAGCATAAATGCTATTGCTACTTCGACATTCTTGTCTCATGCATTGTACCGTATCGTTGCACCGTTCTTTTGCACCGTTGTAATTTTCCTGCTCTTTTGAACGGTGCTGTTCGGGAATCATGACTTTCACGTGTTATTCATGCATCTTTACACCGTTTTAAACGGTGGTATGTTGAGTATGTTAATCTCTCTTTTGAATTATTATTACGATTAACTAATTAAATGTTTAAAACGTGTTTATTTTTTATCTTTATTAAACTCCGATAAAAAATATTAAATATTTTCATTGTGGGAAGGAAGTTAAACATTTACAGTCATATAAATTACAAAACAAAGAGTGAAGTCGTTTCATTGTGTTGGTGTTTGTGTATTTGTTTCAATTATATACTACTATTAATGACGAGAGTCAGACTGCTTATGTTGGCAGTTATGTTATGCCAATTTCAGATTGATACGTTATATTAATAAATCTATGCAATCATATTACATTATCTCATCACACCAAGTTGTATAGAATGTCGTACGAAACAAGCAACAGAATTCATAGAAAAAATGTTTCGCACAGTTTTGCTGCTCCTTAATGTTCTGGTTTCTAAAGCCTTTTTTCTCAAGTGTTTATAGTTAGGCTAAACTTATTTTGACCAGAAATATATTATGTTTATCAGAAAACCAATGTCCTCATTTTCTGCCTCTTAATACTAATAAGAACTAATAATATTTCCATATACTCTTTTGCTAAACATTTAAAAACATACCACTTTGCACATTGACTGATGTTGAAATTCTGCACTACGCAAAAGGCGAATCGTGCTGTTGTTGTTGTTTATCTAGAAATTTGACACCAAAATGTGTTTTATTACTCCTTTTAACAAATAATTTCCAGTACCTCGCCTACTTGAAGGAAATTACAGCCAACCATTACTACATCTCGTGTTAACAAACTGTGCAATAGGGCAGATTATAGAAATATTATGCGTGGGATTGCCAAGATATGGTGCCGCGTTAATCAATAGACGGGGTTACTTGTTTGTGAACACTGCGATCTTCAGATTCTGCACACAATTGTGCATATTATTAGCGAATGCGAATCGACATGCTTATTCAGGCCTAAACTCTTATGTGACATTTTGTATAGTGACATTGACTTTGTATCAGGGTTATTGAACTTGAGCCAAACTATGTTTACGTTCAGGCTCATGGGCGCTCCAATACATGCATTACTTGGTAATGGTGTGAACATGACATTCTTACTGATACAATTTCAGTACATCTACAAATACGTTAATTATGTTTAAGTTGATTGTGACGCTTATGTGACTCATCATGCAGTTTGTAAGAGTCTTATTATTTTTCTCAATGAAGAGAACATAGGGTAGACTAATCACCCTATTTGGAGGCATGTTGTACATATTCGTTATGCTTCACTAGAATTATGAATCAAATATCATATCTTTATATAAAATGCATATCTACTATAAGTAGGAAAAGAAGATATTGTTTTTCGTTGTTTTGTATTGTTGAAACGTTGGTATTACACCTTTACGCGTTTGATAAGCACATCTTAAGTTCGATAATATATTGTGCATACATTAAATACATTCCAATAAGAACTCCTCGACAATTTTTCAATCAAAAACAACCTCGGATATATGCCTGTACATAAGTAGAAGTATTTCGTGAAATATCAAATATTCGTATTAGTTAATTATAGTGTTTATACGTGTAATCTGTTTTACTTAAGTCAAATTGATATCCGGGGAAGTGCATTATTGCAGACATAATTAACATCCCTATTCGTCAAATGGATCGCCCAAGATACACAAGAGTAATGCCCCTTTCGCAAATAAGTATTATTACAGTGGGTTTATTTCTTGTATGTAATTTCCAGTCGTGATCAAACTTGTTGACATTGTTTATGTTTACATTCCGATTATGTGATCAGTTTATGCGTCCATCGTTTGAGTGAGAAAGGTTGTAATGGTAACATAACGATCACGGCGCCTGTACTGTATGCGATCGTTGGTAAGTGTCATATTACGATCACGGCGCTTGTACTGTATTCGATCGGTAGTTAGTGTCATATGACGATCACGGCGCTTGAATTGTATGCGATCGGTGGTTAGTGTCATATGACGATCACGGCGCTTGAACTGTATGAGATCGGTGGTTAGTGTCATATGACGATCACGGCGCTTGAACTGTATGAGATCGTTGGTTAGTGTCATATGACGATCACGGCGCTTGAACTGTATGCGATCGGTAGTTAGTGTCATATTACGATCACGGCGCTTGAACTGTATGCGATCGGTAGTTAGTGTCATATTACGATATCGGCGCTTGAACTGTATGCGATCGGTAGTTAGTGTCATATTACGATCACGGCGCTTGAACTGTATGCGATCGGTAGTTAGTGTCATATTACGATCACTGTGCTTGTACTATATGAGATCAGCGGTTAGTGTCACATTACGATCACGGCGCTTGTACTGTATGAGATCAGCGGTTAGTGTCATGTTACGATCACGGCGCTTGTACCGTTTGAGATGGGTGATAAGTGTCATATAACGATCACGGCGCTTGTACCGTATGAGATCGGTGGTTAGTGTCATATTACGATCACGGCGCTTGTACCGTTTGAGATCGGTGATTAGTGTCATATAACGATCACGGCGCTTGTACCGTTTGAGATGGGTGATTAGTGTCATATAACGATCACGGCGCTTGTACCGTTTTAGATCGGTGATTAGTGTCATATAACGATCACGGCGCTTGTACCGTTTGAGATCGGTGATTAGTGTCATATAACGATCACGGCGCTTGTACCGTTTGAGATCGGTGATTAGTGTCATATAACGATCACGGCGCTTGTACCGTATGAGATGGGTGATTAGTGTCATATAACGATCACGGCGCTTGTACCGTTTGAGATGGGTGATTAGTGTCATATAACGATCACGGCGCTTGTACTGTATGAGATCGGTGGTTAATGTTATATTACGATCACGGCGCTTGTACTGTATGCGATGGGTGTTTAATGTCATATTACGATCACGGCGCATGTACTGTATGAGATCGGTGTTTAATGTTATATTACGATCACGGCGCTTGTACTGTATGCGATGGGTGTTTAATGTCATATTACGATCACGGCGCTCAGAGCCACCGCTCGAACGTGTGGTCGTGCATGGTACAATATCTGTCTCCTCTCTTCTGTCTTTCCCACTGGCTCTTAGAGCTACCATCGCATATGCGTATGTGGTCGCACATGTTTCGAAATCTATCAAATCTTTATTTCTCTCATTTCTGCCTCCCCTCCTCGCACTTATCTCTTTTTAATACGTTTTTATTTCTGCCTACTTCTCCCCAGTATACTGTTTATTTTATCCTTAATACATCTCCACTTACCCATATGTTTAATCACCTAAATTTTACACTTCTCTTCCCTCACCCTTCCTTACACCCCCTTTTGAATAGCATTAACGTTCTCCCCCTTCTTTTTCTACCGTTCTACACTTTAACTTCCGCATTTTATCTTCCCCTTTTCACCCCGCCCCCTGCCCATCTTACCTCTCGTCTACATTTTTTCTACCCAATCACCTACCCTTTCATCTCTCCCTAATCCTTCTTCTACCCAATGAACTCTTTTCTCTGAGCCCAATTTAGCGTCCACGAGTGGTTGCCCCCTTCGATGCACGTATTTGTGCAGCCCTCGTGAATCCGTCATTACCGGTAATGAGTCCGTTTACAACTGCAAGGTCCCTCTGCAACCTAGGTTTGAAATCGTCTTGAACAATCACAATGTCCACTCTGCGAATCGTCTGGTGGTGAGTACCACTCTTCGTCTGGTATTCCCTTAACGATGTTAATTATTCGTGTTTCCATCGGCGCCAGAAGTGGTCAAGTAGATGAGCGTGTTGTTTCGATCGACTTGTAACATCATCCCGGTCACAATTAAAGACTGTGTTGTTAACCTCTGTGTTGGCAAACGGTAAACTGGGCAATCTTCGTCCGTGCAATAAGTGTGAAGGAGTGCGCGGTTCCGGGTCATCTCTAGATGAAGACACGTACGTAAGCGGCCGGTCGTTCATCATAGCCTCCACTTCTGTTAAGACAGTCTGAAGCATTTGAAAAGCAATGGAGGCGCTTCCACCATCCTCCATACCAAGGTGCTCGTTTTGGGATGAACTGCCACTGTGTCCCTTGCTGTACAATTGCTGTTTGTAGACATTGAGATGTCGCCGTATTTGATTGGTAGGAGCTTGATAGGTTGTGGCATTGTCTGATATCATCATTCTGGGCAAAGATCTTCTGCTCACGAATCTTCTAAATGCCAGAAGAAACGATTCTTCGGTGAGGTCAGGAACAAATTCCAAGTGGACAGCAGGGAGTAAGTAAATATAACGTATAATTTTAATGACCAAAATATATATTTAGTTATAAACAAATATTAGTAATATGACAATAGTGAAGTTCTTGTAACATTTTGGCAATATATGTTAGTTTATAACCACTACATCTAAAAAACAAATCCTGTCTTCAAGGATTACCAAGACTTGATATCTGATGGTAACTTATATATACCTTGTAACTCGATACAAATGCGTCCGAAGTTGCTCCGTCTGGTATTCGCCAAAAATCTACCCATTGTCTAGTTATATCATTCAGACAAGCTTTCGCGTTTAATGTAACTGTGACCTTGACCTTTGACTTTATGACCTCAAAATAGGGGTCATCTACTGGTCACCCCCAACCTATGTCAAGTTTGAGAGCCATGGGTGCAGTCATCGTCGAGTTATCACACGGGCAAGATTTTGGGTTCAAGGTGACCTTGACTTTTGAGACGATGACCCTTAAAATCAATAGGTGTCATCTACTGGTAAGACGCAACCTTCATGTCAAGTTTGATGACCATAGGTCCAGTAATTCCGACTGACGGACCGACTGACCGACCGACCGACCGACATTTGCAAAGCAATAATCCCCCTCTCCTTCGAAGGGGGCATAATAAATTTGATAATTGAGTAAAGCCACATAACCATGCGGTGATCAGTTAGACAGAGTCAAGACTTTTTATTGTTCTTGAATTAAAATGAACACATCAGTAAATATTTTGTGATTGCCAGTGTTAAATGCAAACACTGATGATATCGCAAGAAAGGAGTGATCATGTTAAAACTAATGCATACATATAATATTCATAGCAATATTGAAAGACATTGAAATACATTGAAATACATACATAATACAGATGTAGCAAGGTAAGAAACGATATTCCACAATACTCATGCTGCCTTATCGCCATTGTAAAATAACAACTGATATAAATGCTTTGAGGCACTGCATGATAGCATTCTTTTAAGCAATTCACTGTCCTCATTTCTTTTTAAGCAATTCACTGTCCTCATTTCTTTCATCTATATTGATTCCACATTCTCTCAAGATCACAGAGAGAAAATTCTGATAAGCATTTTCATGCTTCAGATGAATATGCTTGCCATGGTATCTTGTATCTTGCTTACTGTCGTCATCCGTTAGGTAAAGAAAGACAACCTTGCATTGCGGAATGATTCTCTGTTTAAAGAGACAGTGGTTTAGCAAGTCATGTATCAGTTTTTCTTCTTTAGTACCATAACTCAATGTAGTTAGAAACACAAACAGTAGAATTTTGTTTGTATTTCCAGTCATCTTTTCAATAAAAGCGAATCTATTGGTCTGGTAATCGCTCAAAACATCCGGGACGAAGCAGCACTGGCTTGGAATCCCGCCCTCAATAGACAAAACGTTCCGCAGAAGTTCGATAACGTCTCGGGTGTACTGGTCAAAGGTTAGAGTTAAAAATAGAATTGAACACTTATTTTCGTCCAGGTCTTCCAGCATAGCCTGTGTAACGCTTCGTTGAAACATTTTACCACTGGATGTCTTCGAAGGCAAGCCTGAGTTTGTTTGTGATAAAATACTTGACGCCCAGGAGGAGCCACTGGAAGAAGTTAATAAGTATAAAGATAATATATATTCAGAAGTTGGATAGTGTACGAGAAAACAGATATTCAGTTTTAAGTATCCGTATAGCTTAACATTAGTCGTTTAAGCATTGCCTGAGTATAAGTCAAATATTTATAAATGTATATTATTATGTATATATCCTTATAAGTAAAAAAGCATTAAATTTACACTAATAAACTAGAAATACTTTCTTTCAAAAACCTAGATTCCAATTAAGAACACATGTACATGAACTCAAGTTAACAATAAAAATCTAATTTGTTCTAATCAAATCTAGAACAAAAAATTACATTTTAGGCAGAAACTGAAAAGAGTAAAACGCTATATTTATCTTCATGCAAAAACAAGTTAAATATATCAGGCGCTGTAACAGGTCAGCGCAATCCCCCACCCACTACCCCCTCCCCACTACCCCCACTACCCCCACTACCCACTCCCCACTACCCCCACTACCCTCTCTCCACTACCCCCACTACCCCACCCCCACTACACCCACCCGACTTCCCCCCACTACCCCACCCCCCACTACCTCCTCCTAACTACCCCCAATACCCCACCACCTCTATCCCCTCCCCACTACCCCAACTACCCCACCCCCACTACAGTCCCATCATTACACTCCAATCAAACACAATTTTCAAAATTAACATTTCTATGTCATAATTGCAGAAATAGTATTAATTGACAAACCTAGAACGCACCATTTCATTTAAAGTACAGTCGAACCCAGCTTTCTCGTACTCGCTTGGCTCGAATTCCTCGTTGGCTCGAACTGGATGTTAAGCATAAGTTCTTTTTAAGACTGAATGTAAGCATTCCTGAGGCTCGAGGTATTTTTGCCGGTCCCCGGGAGTTTTACATTTCTTTGGGCATCCTACCCATCGCACATTCTCGGAATAGTAGAACGATGTATATGTCTTTCATATTTCAAATACAATAAGGAGGGATTAACCAATCAAACCATATATAAACCAACAAACGCGCACAATACCTTGCTATCCTGTTGTGTGAACTCTTGTGTATGGAATTCCTCAGGAAGCTGGTCGTTCACTGGAAGTTCCGTTACCATGGCCTCGCAGTGGCTGGGCCTCGGGCTCAGAGACTATCTTGTGCATATTAAGGATTGAGTTTCTGATAACCTCATCTGAAAACAAAATTTAACAAGTTATCCAAATACCGGTAGATCGGTGAATGCACATACTTGTTCAGATCACGGTCAGTTAAGGTAACAATTTTCAAGAGACTTATTGAAACAAACCAAAGCCGAAAGTATTGCTTTAAGCAAACATGACACAAGCACGTATTATACTGGGCAGTCGATTTACACGATAGTACTAAACTAGGTACATAAGTCTTTTATTTAATATTGGCTCCGGACCGCTGGTAGCATAAAGAGTTATGTATAGCCACAGACTAGCAGAATATCACCGAAATATTTGTCCCTTTGCTTCACATGCACTTCTGGGTTTTGTCAAGCTGTTGTTGTGGCTTAATTTTGTGTTCACGTCAAGTAAAATACAATATGAACTGCAAAAAGAACGTGTAATAAAAATATGCTGACGCATAAAATCGACCGTGAATTATGAAAAATACATCAATAGCTCGTCAAACTTTTACCTGAGCTAATTTAACATCACTGAAGAGGTATTCCAAAAAGATATGGAAACAAATGTACTAGTATGGGGATTTTCAGTTTGCAGGAACTTCTTACGATCTAATAGTGTACGCAATAATCTTTGGTACCGTACTTGCTAATGCATTTTTGTTTGGTCTAGTTTGAATGTGTATCTTTGTATTCAAACTTAAGTGTAGCATTGATATGGCAGTCCGAACTATTTTAGTGATATTTGAGTTTCGTTATCGTGTTCCATATAAACCATACATGATTCATTGATTATGTAGCAAATAAGTAAAACGCGTATTCATTCCACAAAATAGGTCAACTATTGACTAATAAAATTAATGAGGTTGAGTTATAACTAGTTTATACACAACTGACTGCATTCTGGTTCGCTTGCAGGTGGTGGTATTAAATATTCAAAACTTAAGTTAATCTTAAGGTCGTTCATCATTGATTTCATTCACTCTGTCGGTCAGTTATTAATAAAAAGTAATCCGATTAGCTACATCAGTCTTTACACCCAAAAAATACCTATATTGAATACCAGCCCTGGATTTTAGGATTAAACAGAGACCTACCTGTCTTCAAGTGGCCTAGAAGACTGGATAGGCGGCGACGTTCTTTGGGGGTGCTTTCTGTAAAATAGTGTAACATTTATACGGGCTATTTTGTATCTACACTACATGAGTGATTTCAATTATGTTTATCTCTGAGCCGATTGTTCAGAACTTTGTCAAAGTTAACAACGTTGTAAATGGAATGTTTGTCAACTTTAACATATTTTACATATTTTATGATATGATGATATGTTTAAGTAAGGCACGCATAGCTAATTCAGTTGTCTTAATATTTGTAAACAGTACAGCAGATTACATGTGTAACAGTGACACAGTATAAGTATTACAGATTTGAAAGTTTACAACGATCATGTTATCAAAGTTCTTAACTTTAACAATATTCTGAATAATCTGCCCAATGTCTATCAAAAGACAGCATAGTTAATGTTTATCCCTCTTTTTTAGCAAAACATTTAGCACTTTAGCACCGATTTGATAAATTAATAATCTGGCCATAAGCCTACATAGGGATGTAAAAGGCAGACAATTATTTGATAAGTTGATGCATAAATAATTTAATTCAATTTAATGCATTTTCATTTTTAACTCATTTTGATTTTTTATGAACAAAGCTAAAACAAAAACGCATATGATTTGTGTTTAGATTAAAAAGTATTAGCCTTTATAAATGTGAGTTTTTATTAAATTAAGTATTAGCTACGTGGCAACCAATTCCAGAGTTAAAAAAGAGCAAAAATTTTGCGAATATTTTTTTCTGTAATCAAATTATAACCATTAAGTCAAATGAGTTAAAAGTGATAATGCATTAATTTTTCTTTTTATTTATTGTTCGCCTCAAAAATATACTGTTTATTATCATGCCTTAAATATGGCTTAAAAATGATAGCACATTAAAAAAAGTTAGTTGACTAATAAACCTTAAGGGCCTCACCTCTTCTATTTTTATACGCACGATGAAATCCCATTAGTTTCTGCACGACTACAATGAAAGAGCAAGTATGGGTACACTCAATTCCGAAAGTATATATGACACATTCAAATTAATGACAATATTTAATGGTATACTGCATTGCGAAAGTTTATATGACAAATTCAAGTAAATGACAATATTTTATGGTATGCTGCATTGCGAAAGTATATATGACAAAGTAAAATGAATGACAATGTTTTATGGTATGCTACATTGCGAAAGTATAAATGACAAATTATAATTAACGACAATATTTTATGGTATACT
Source organism: Mya arenaria (assembly GCF_026914265.1). Lineage (NCBI taxonomy): Eukaryota > Metazoa > Mollusca > Bivalvia > Myida > Myidae > Mya > Mya arenaria. The sequence continues at coordinate 27,247,025 of NC_069128.1, forward strand.
GCATTGCGAAAGTATATATGACAAAATATAATTAACGAAAACAATTTAGTATACACTGCGTTCCGAAAGTTTATATGACTAATACAATGAATAATGAATGACATTAATTTAGGATACACTGCATTGAGAAAGTATACATGACCAAAAGAAAAAAAATGACAATATATTAAACACTGCATTCCGAACAATGCTATGACTTTATTTCACGGTGCACCGTCTTCCGACCATGTATATGACACATTAAACTGAACGACAATAGTTCAGAGGACACCGTCTTCCGACCGTGTATATGACACATTAAACTGAACGACAATAGTTCACAGTACACTGCACTGCAAAAAAATATATGACAGACGGAAATGAGTGACAACTGTCTGTGTTCACCGCATTCAGCAAGTTTATATGCTCAATTAAAACAAATAAAAAAATCAGGGGATTTCGCATTTCGAAAGTTTGTATGACAAATTAAGTAATGAAAAAGCCAGGGTACACTGCATTCGTTAGATTTTATGGAACACTTAACGTGAAAATTAGATAATAATATCGTAACACTTCAATCGTTTTATCAAACAAACCTAAGTAATTTTACTAAATGTATTAAAGCTGTTTGTGCAGAAGTGAATTGGGGTGTACTTATATCTAGATGGTGCTTATATTTGGGGTGTACTTATATTTGGGTGGTGCTTATATTTGGGGTGTTCATATATTTGGGTGGGGCTTGTGTTTGGGGTGTACTTATATGTGGGTGGTGCTTATATTTGGGGTGTACTTATATTTGGGTGGTGCTTATATTTGGGGTGTTCATATATTTGGGTGGGGCTTGTGTTTGGGGTGTACTTATATGTGGGTGGTGCTTATATTTGGGGTGTACTTATATTTGAGGTTAACTTATGTTTGGACAGTACTTCTATTTGGATGGGGCTGATGGTTTTTTTTATTTTATTATATATATTTATTTTCATTTTTATTTCATTTATTAATTTATTTTATTTTTTATTATATTTTTATTTTATTTGTTTTCAATTTTTAATTTTTTTTTTTTTTTGGGGGGGGGGAAGTACTTATATTTGCTGTTTACTTATGCTTGGGGTGTACTTATGTTTTATAATTCGGTATTTTTTCGGCAGATTTGCAATGAATTGAAATCTGTTCTTTCGTATGATATCATAATATACTGAATTGAAGGCATTGCTGCCAAAATCAGCTGGTTTTGAGACAAAGAATAAAACAATAGTCAAGGCAGTCAATCTTAGTGCAGCTTAAAAGGGAGATTTGGACTTAACAAAACTATCAAAAAACAATAACTAACCAAATATGATGAGAGCGAGGATGGCTGTTAAACAAGTCATCACGATAAGACCAAATATCACAAACATCCCAAAGGATTCTGTTTCGTCTGCAACGGTAGAGCATTCATGTTAAACGTTCCATTGACAATTTATAGCTTTATAATAATACGTATGTTTATGCTTGCTGAATTGGAACCATTTCAACCATTATATATATACTGAATAGTGATGTTGCATCGCATGCAAATAACGCAATCAAATAGTTAAACGCAAAATGGTATACACGATTCAAGGTGAACACGGATAAAGAACCGATATGGTTGCTTAGGCTGAGTGTAGTCATGCTTCATTGAATACCAGTCATGCATTGAAACAAAACAGGGACATGTGTGATTACTTTAAAAGAAACCAACATCATTTTGTAAACCTCGTTTTTAAGGCGTTTCGGATCCGGCATAAACGAGATATGAGCACACACATGTGCAGAAAAGATGATAACATATGGTACAATTTGCATATATTATAGGAATTACTTTGTTTTGATCTTGGAATTTGCGGTGGTATATGCGAAATTTATCGAATGTTTGCCAATAGTTTAGTAGTTAGGCAGAAAAACATGCCGGGTATGCATGGGAAGCTCATGTCTACGGTTTTGTGAATTTAAGTATGAAATCCCTCTTGTCATTAGGATTCAATTTAACATTCAACAAAATGGTCTTTATTTACTTTCTGACAGAAAGTAAATCAGAAAGTTTCTGTTAAAGAACAGCTCTAATTGAACCGCTTTCATTTCCTTTTTTTTTGGTTCGAAAAGAAACTGTGCATAAACCTACTTTCAAGCAATAGGAAAAGCAAGGACACAACAAAACGAAAACCAACATAACACAAAGTATAGTTCTAGTTTATTGTTAATGAACTTACCATATGGATCGGATTTTGACGTCACGTGATCACAAACTATTCTGATGTCACTGTACACATAGCAGTAGAGGTCTGCATTTAGTTGTCGATACGAGACCTAAAATTGAATAACAGATTCATAAAACAATTTAGTTTTATCCGCCATTCTGAATTTGCAGATGCAAGGATAAGGAGTTTGCCTTCCACGATAATCTAGACAAAAACAAGGACTACAATCATTTACAATATCACATTTAATTAAATGATTGGGCACTCCAAGTTTGAGCTTTTTTTGCAATGCGCAATATGCAATCAATTTTCAAGCTTTCAATTTATTTAATTATCTCAAATTTTGAAATGATAGCACTGCTTACTAAACATATGTCTTACGTATTATGTACACTGACATACCTCAAGCCTTCCAATACCATTGTATTTGTCGTTAAATTGAAATGATATGCTTGAATTGGTCTGAAAAGGGAATGGAATAAAATAGTGCAATAGAATTTAGCAAGTTTCTGTTAAATTATATGCATTTTTTTACTCTAACACTAACGGATCAAAGGAGGTGGTAGCGCGACCGGCGCTTCCCTACCCCACCTTAAATCCTCCAAGATTGCTTTTTATTTCAATCTGGGAGAAAATGAGTAATAAAATACGGCTAAAATGCTTCATTTCGGACTAGAAAATGTGAAATATTTCTTGGGGTAGTAACCCCAAACCCGGCTGCCAAAATATTAAAAACCAAATAAATTTAGGTTATGATGGAGGGAAGCAAGTCAAAAGGTTTCGTCTTTTAGTTACGCCCCCCTCTGACGTCATATCCTGGATCCGTCCCAGCTTGACTTAAAAACAAACTATGAAATTCGTTTTAAAACAGCTCGATATTATAGACACAACGAGTATTTCAATACATACCGTTTAACGGACACATCTGACAAAGAATCGAATTGAGGTAGCATTATTTCCCAAACATAAGATAAAGATAATAAAAATGAAATAAATATTGAAAAGGCTATGCTTTTCTTGAATGTAATGATGGGTAATAGAATATCCACTACGGGCTCCTCCTTGTTGCTGCTCTGCTCCTGATCTTAAGTATACCAATAAATAAATACATACAGTTTAACGGATACTTCTGACAAAGAATCGAATTGAGGTAGCTGTCTGTTTTTCTTTACTTGGTCAGACTGACATGCTTTCATTTAGCGTTAAGAAAACATGCTTCCATTTCGCAATAAGACAACATGCTTCTTATTTATTAATAAGACAATATTGACTATATCATTAGACTGTTTTAACTATGTTTGTTTTGTGACAACTTTACGAACAAAAATAGGTCTGGGGTGGTATTCAATATGTACCTTTAGTTAATCTTAGGGTCGAACATGATTAAATGCATTCACAATTTTAGTCAGTTATAAATAACAAGTAATCCGATAAGCTACATCTTTCTTAGATCCAACCAAGACCAAAATTTAATACCAGCTCTTGACAAGACACAATTTTTACGGTACACACAATAAACTATCATCGTAACCTATTTTAAGATACTTACAACCGACCAGTGTTTAAGTGTAGTTTGACCTTTGTCTAATGGTGCGAATGAAACGCGTAATACTCGTGCCGACGGCTTGTGATTTAATGTTCCATTTTTCGAGCACAGGTAGGATGTGTTGAACATAATGTCATCAGACTTGCACCCCTCTTTACAAGTGATGGCTGAAATTATTACACACAATTGAAACTGATAAGATATTCAAGTGTGTATGCCTTATTTCCGACAAGTTTTGCATTGAAATATCAACAAATCTACAAGTTGCCAGCACTCCAATACATTGAATAAACATGAGTCATCATTATTTTACCTTTTTTCATAGAATGGAATTCCTTTTTATGTAAAAACGTTTTATTTAAGGTAAATATCATTGCTTATTGATGATTGGACGCACTGGCTATATTACAGTGTAATTTAGAAGGACACTTCCAATACAAATACATTTAAGAATAACCCAGTATTGAGTGGTTCAATGCTAAAATGCACTAAACGAGATAACCACAACGTCTTACAAAAACGAAGGCCACATCATATACCAAAGAATATTTATTTAGCGATATCCTGTATTTATTCTTTTAAGCCTTTCTCTTCTAAAGATTAAGCTACTTTTAGTTAAAAATGTTGTAAGCTTTTAAGCCACCATCGTACATTTTCCAAGTTAAAGCTGCACTATTACTCCCAAATAAGATTTACCACAATTAATACATTTGTTGAAATATATCAGAAAGGATGAATAAATGTCGAAAAAACAGTGGTTTTTATAAAGAATTCCGAGTTTAATTTGAAAGAAATGTGCAGAAAACACGGTATTTCTACCTTATGATATTATAGTAGATCAGTGTAAATCATTTAGCATTCGCCAATCATTTAATATTTTTGTGTTTTCAGCAATTAAATACACTGTTCCAATCTTGTTATCAGTAATTAATATTTTCCATAAATGCATTATTTAGTAAGTAGTCAAAGGTTTATCAGTCAAAGTTTATGTTTGTTATACAAGTGTATGTATTGATTTTGAATAAGAGTGTCACTTTAAATAAATGCAAACTAGGTGTGCGTTTGAACTTGATCATGCTTCAATTCTAAACCGCAATATTGTGTCTGTAGTTTCCATGTTTTATTGCCTTGGAAAAGGTGGCTTCGGTACAACAGTTTCTGAAACCCAGGAATTACCATTCCCATTCACTCGAATATTCAAATTCAAACATAAAAACAGCAAAGGAACCTTGGTCCATAGCATCTAACGTTGAACTGGCAACTGTGTTATATTCCTCCCCGGCAACCGTGACATTGATGGCAACATGAAGATGATCGAGGACTGATATTGGCAGCCAGCAAGTCTAAGGAAATAAGGAACAATTCTAAGTCCTCGTAAACCAGTTGAGGATATTCAGGCCTACATAGATGTAAACTTTATCGAAAACAATATTTTAACGTTATTATAAAATGATAGTATATCGTATTGTCAAATTCTGTTATACAAATACTCTATTTCATTGATGTTTAAATGTTCGCACTTTCTGTCCCTGAAGTTTCCTTTGGAAAAAAAAATACTTAATTTAAGCTTGATTATAAAGGCAATATAAATATATATTGAATCAATCTCGTGTCCGTTTCCTTGGCAGAAACCATAACTGCTTCCTTTCTGGGATGCCAGGAAAAGGTTCTAAGAATGGCAACCAGCATTTGTAGGGAAATAAGTTATAGTCGTATACGTGTTTATGTATTAAAATCTACATCGATTGACACTTTATTGTTTGAATATGATGTTGAAATTGTAGTTTGGTTTACTTCCCATTGCCATGACCTATATTTTTAAGAAAACCGTTTGTTGTAGTTTTCCGCTTACTACTATGTTTTATAGACCGTGTCATATAACAATATAGTATGATAGTTATCCATAAAAAATCGTTAGGATGACGTTTTGATCTCAAAGAGTGTTCGTTTGTTAAATATGGCATTACGCTCAATCAAAACACCACCAACCAGTTGTTTAAACTCTCTTGACCGGGTCAGCAGCACGGACCGCTGAAGTGTCTGTAGGCAGCTGGAGTAGCGAAAAAACGCTAGTGTGTAGCGAATATTCAGCGTCAACTTAGCCTGGCTCTTTTTTGAGAAAGTCAGCACTGCAAACATAGATTTTCAACATTAAAGATCGTAAAACAAAACATGCATGAAGAGGATTGAATTTGCAGACAAACGCTTGTTTGTAGGCAATATTCAACGTCAACGCATAGGGAATCTCGTAGGAAGAGTTTAGTGCTGAAAACTAATGCAGATAAACATAAGATACTGGCTAAAACCGGCTGTTTGTCGCAATAGCAAAGTTGAGGGAGTGCAATGAACCTGAAGGTAAGACATATGTCTAGCTAGTGCTTGCTCTTGTCTGATTTCATACCTGCAAAGATTCATATTACACGAGTCGGTTTTGTGACTGGAAAGTATGTAGCACAGAGGCTAGTTTCATCAGATAATGTTTACTGATTCATGTTTATGCACTTTTAAAAGTTTTATTATATTTTTACTGATATTGACGTATTAAAATGCAATGACTTTGACTGCAAGCGTATTGAAAAAAATTGAACAGTTTTCAAAAACTATTTCGGGAACGATTTAAACATGGATACCGAGTGTGATGACGTCATCAGGGAACATTTTCCCCCTTATTTTTAAAGAAACTTAATTATTTTAATGTTATTTATAGTGTTTAAATAAACAAAGTAACATGAGAAATAGAATACTAGGTTAGGGCCGTGGATGGAGAGAGTTCACCCGATAAATTTCTCCGCCTGCCATATTTACTTCCTCCATCCACGGCACTTACCTAATATTCTCTATAAACACGACCAACTTGATTCTGAGATTGTGACTCGGTATTAAACACCATATACACGACCAACTTGATTCTGAGATTGTGACTCGGTATTAAACACCATATACACGACCAACTTGATTCTGAGATTGTGACTCGGTATTAAACACCATATACACGACCATCTTGATTCTGAGATTGTGACACAGTATTAAAGACCATATTGAACCTGGAAAAAGTGAATAAGACCTAGAACAGGAAATTAGTTTATAATACAAACTATCCTTTATATAATCATTTGTTTTAGCACAAAATCAAAGCTTTTCTGGGTCTTGCGACATAAATCAAGATTGAAGATGTTAATGAATCTGAGCCAAGTTTTGTACATTTTTTAATCATTTTTGGCGCAACCGCATTCACTTCGATTTTTTCATGTTGCACAGACATATTTTAATTTGTCGTTGTTTTTAAGTTTTGCAATTCAACTTATAATTGAAGGTCTGTAGAATTAAAATACCTAGTCCATTTTTACGCCAAAACAAATCAAGGGCTACTTATCGATTTCATATAACAAAAGCCGACTGCAACCGCCAATTCCTTCACACATCAACAGTATACTTACTTCTAAGCTGATGGCTCATACACCCGCAAAGGACCCATAAATGTACAATTTCCATCGGTTTCACATGATCAAGCCAATAACATGTGGCTTTAAATTACGCTCATTGAAGTGCCAAACACTTACTCTTCGAAACGAATTGATTGTCTATGTTTGTTTACTATCATTAGTAACAGTTTAAAAGTGAAATTATTCCACTAGACTGTTATTTTAAATCACAATCAACATTCAAAGTTAGGTGCATAAAATGTACTATAATGGAATGATCAATGACTTTAGTAGCTTGAATCAGCCTGTCTAGTTCTATTGTACAACGGCAACAAAATTACTTGGCGCATTTGTGGTTATTCTTAATGCGGACTGGCCTTAATTACCTTCAATCAACTTTAAATGCCATGAACTGCTATGACAGAGACAGATTACAGTTTCCTCGCTTACACAAGTTGACGGAAATTTATTTTCCAGCAAATAAGACACTTGCACGTCAGGACCTATGATAATTCTGCCTTGCGATTTTACTGCTATTTATTAAGTATTTGGAAAACATTATGCCATTGGTATTTCCTAGATAACAATCTGCTATCCAATACTGGGGCAGTGTTGTTACAAAATGATATGAGATATTGAGAATCGGTCGTAATATCGCCCAAAACATCAAACATATACACCTATAACTTTTTTTATCAAAATATGTTCATACATAACTGTTGGGTTTCGTCTCAATGTGTTTGCGTGCAAACAAGTACGGCGATATATCTCCTAAAGTCTTGTCCTTTACTGAGCATGTAACCCCCACAACCACGCCCCATCTCCTTGCGTACTGAATAAGTTCTTATTATTACCATTACAAATAATATAAATCTATTTGCGAGTTTCTGTACCAAATTTTGATACATATTTGTTTTCTGCGTACCACGTATCACTCACTAGAGTACGATTATTCATTTAAAAGCCCATGAATAGCGCGTACCAGAATTTGGTTTCAGCCCCAACGCATTCATGAAAATCTAAGAAGAAAATGACTCCATATACAACTGATCAATTTGTTTTGTAAAGCACATTTAGTCGCATTCTGTTTATTGTCAATATGCCATATTAAATGTGAACAGATACAGTTACATTTTTTTCATGGTCGATATGCCATAGTAATGTCGCATTTCGCTCATGGTCAATATGTCATAGATAAACGTGGTTAAATATAGTCACATTTTGTTCTTGGTTGAAATGCCATGGTAACACGTGAACAAATATGGTCACATTTTGTTCTTGGTCAAATGTCATAGTAAACCGTGAACACATACAGTCACATTTTGTTCTTGGTTAAATGTCATAGTAAACCATGAACATATACAGTCACATTTTGTTCTTGGTTAAATGTCATAGTAAACCGTGAACACATACAGTCACATTTTGTTCTTGGTTAAATGTCATAGTAAACCGTGAACACATACAGTCACATTTTGTTCTTGGTTAAATGTCAAAGTAAACCGTGAACACATACAGTCACGTTTTGTTCTTGGTTAAATGTCATAGTAAATTGTGAACATATATAGTCTCATTTTCGTCATGGTCAATATGCAATAGTAAAGTCACATTATTTTCTTGGTCAAATGTCATAGTAAAACGTGAATATAATTAAATAGTCACATTTTGTTCTTGGTCAAATGTCATAGTAAACCGTGAACTCACATTATGTTCTTGGTCAAATGTCATATAAAAATGTAAACACATATAGTCACATTCTTTTCTTTAAGGTGGAATGTAAAAATTACAACGTTGACACATATGGTCACAGTTTGTTCATAGTCAATATGCAGTTTTAAAGTCACATTTATTTCATGGTCAATATGCCGTTGTAATGTCACTTTTTACTTATGGTCAATATGCCAGTGACACTTTAAAGAACAGATGTAGACCGAAACCTTTCAGTTGAGCCTTTTGTTATGGTTATCATTTTACCTTAGAAACATGAAGGCATAATTGGGACTTCGTTTGACAGATTTATCACTCTGGTAACTAAAACATAATGTCAAGAGTATTCCTGTTTCTCTTTGCTTTTGGCATCGACTAATGGACCGTGATTTGTCTGTCCGTCACAAAAACAGTTCGTCTATATGTTTACGTACAACATTTGCCGTTAATCTAGACTGCTAACAGCTGAAACATTGCCTATAAGGTTTTGTTTTTTTTCTTCTTCGCAGTTTTTCAAGGAGTTTGAGGGGATGTTATGAAAGGACGCTTTTCTGACGTCCTGTATCATGTCGAGTTCTGTGTGTAAACGCGTATTCTTCGAGACCTCGTACCGGTCGAGACGTATGCTTGTTTATACACCAAACTAGACCTGATACAGACGTGATACAGGTCGTTAGAAAAGCGTCCTATTGTTATATCATTTTAATTATATGTCTTCTTTGACTATTTCCATGTTGAAACGAGTTTAGATTAAACCAACAGCACTGCACTTTTATACGACAGTTTCTGGAATTTCCATGTCAGAAATTACGTCATAAATTAATAACTTTTTTCATATAGTATTTTTTCTTGAATATAGACACAAATCAGCAATTAGATACATAGGAAAGTACGTTTCTGAAAAAATATTAAACAGAATAGTAACTTAAAAAAGTTTATATTGTAAAAAACTTGAATACAAGTCATTCTGTAAAGGGTAGCACTCAACACATGCTACTAAGCTTATGCGGGTTTCGAAAACAACAGTAGCGCGATACGGATTTATCAATACGGCGTGCTGTTTTTTCACTGCTTGATATGGAAAAAGAAATTGATAGGCATATCATAAAAGAAGTATTTATTTTCCTTACTAATATTTACGATTATTTAAAACTTGTATGCACATGCAACCTTGAAGTTGTATTGCGTTCATAGACGAAATTGTTTAGAAAGATAAAGTTTCGGGCCATAACTGTTACACCCTAATGTGTTAGTGCATCATCTCCAACAATCAGGGCATATACGGTATCATTATGAGAGCGTCATCATTAAAATAGCATAAACAACACGTTTATATTAGCTTTATAATACACATTAATGAAGAGAAAACATGTTTGTTTGCCAGGCATTGAAGGTATATATAAGGTCGTATGACTTGGCAAATTCCTTATTTAGATTATTCACAATCCTCCTCTTAGCAATTACATTAAACGCATTGTTTTATGTGGGCAGTAATTCATGCATATAATGAGTCTGAAATAGCTAAATACGTTGGCGGTTCGCGGAACTGAAATCCGCAATATTCAACTAGTCTAGAGTAAAACAAGTTTCCCGGATGCAGCAATAATGACCCTGTAATATCGAAACAAACAGCTTGCCATCCTTAACCGGCACTTTTAGATATTGGAACAACTAACATGAAGAGAACGATGAGGCAGCTTCACGAACACACTTTAGTAGCATAACAGACTAGGAAATGTATTTCAGCCACCTGAATGAATTGTTATTATAGCTCTCTTATCGAACTATTGCACTTCAGGCGGGACAACGTTTTCTCATCTTAGATTGTACGTCAACCCGGTCACTGGTTAACGTCATCGTTACATTCCTGTACATATGTAATTGTTATTTTGAATGATGAATGATCAGCTTGCGTCGTCAGAGACAATGGTTGTCCTACTGGCTTCCATACTTTAAAATGGCATCAGTCTAACCACATAGTGTAGTGTAATCCCTTGATTTTTTAATGAGTTTGAAAGTAAGTGTCAGTTATATTTACATCTAGTCTACCTCGAGAATTGGTTTTGCGGTTTAAAAATAGATAAGTTCATTACTAAAGCGGGCTAACTATATTGCTCGTACTTAATCTCCTCCATACTGTCACCGGCATACGGAAGAAACCATAAATCGTTTGTCTTAATTTACGGAAACATTGGGCAACCTATGTGTCTGATCTAGAAAAGCTGGTAAAGTAAATTGATTTGGACTAAATTAGAAGCAGCATATAATTATATTCAGTATTTCACCATTCTTATTTTTATAAATATAACCCCTGATTTTATCGCTGCAAAATCGAGTGCAAAACTATAAATAAATCATTTCCCTGATATCATCAGCGTCGATCAATCAAAAGCTCAATACGTAAGCATACTTAACTATTAATTAATGTTAAGCATACTTAACATTGATCATTGACCATCTGGTACACATAGCATCATCACTCTGGTGTACGAGGAGGTACTTCAAAGGAACGAATAGCACCGTCTCTCCACTGTTAGCTTATCAATACATCAGACCTTATTCATTCTCCTAATTGACAGTTGCTTTTAAACTGGGTCTGGTCTGCACATAATGCACGGAGGATAAACGATTTATAGAATATATTAATCAGGCTGTCTCATCAACACCGAGGCTTTCCTAATTGATTTCATACTAAGAAATGATATTAATAAGATTAGAACGAAGATAATTGCATTGTCGGCCATTGGAGATAAAGAGCTACCCTGTTCAGTGCATCTTCTCTGACATTAGACCGGCAACATTCACGGCCTAAGCAGCAAGTAAATTGGGAGTGGAAGGATATAAAGGTAGCAGAACAAGTTGGTCACCAATAAAAGAGCATACATTCCATGGTTAGCCTTATATGAACCAGTATCAATGGCAGGCAGATGGTTTTTTTGTCAAAGGTATCGACGCAATTTGTAGTTTAGTAGAGCATATATGCCACTGACCCATTGAAAATTGCCATTGTAATGAACGCGTCATTTGATGATTAAATGCATCTTATTTTCAATAATTTATAAAAATGATAATTTTGATATTACAAATGTTTAAAATTTAACATTAAAATTCCTGCCTTTACTTTAACCGATTTTAATGAAATTATACATGGCCATCTATACGGACATTTCTTATTGAATGATCATATGAAAGCATAAATCACACACAGAATATGACATGTCAGTCTCGGTTTAATTTAGACTGGTTTAGGTGCAGTACGGTCAACACCCCATATCTGTATAATCTGAATTGTATCTGGTCGCATGGTCAGAATTTCAAAATTCTTTAAGCGGTTTAAGACGACAATTTGTGTGATATCTCCTTTGAACGTACTCAAAGATAAAAATATATTACATAAAATATCAAATCTTAGACCAACGTTTTTATTTTTCTATCGAAATAATGCTAGTGTATATGTTATTATAGTCTCTTATAACATACGATGTATTTTCGAATGTGAGTGCTTAGCTGTCAATATGAACGTACATGGTTGTTATATGTTATATAACTGTGTATTGGATATCAACGAAATAAGCCAAATAACTATGTACTATGTCTGTTGTCTTGTTGGGTAGTATGTCTGTTTCGATCTCACTTGGGTTGATCCATGTGCCTTTAAGCAAAGCCTATTTTAATAATTTGATTACGAGGTTCGTCCATGTAAGCTAAAGAGTATAACTGGGAATAAATAGGGCATAACTGTTTGTTTAAGTAGTGTTTTTTTCCTCATTGTTCACTTTTGGTGTTCACGAGGTTAAATATATTGCAATCTTACACTGAAACAAACATTTTGTTTTCTTTTCATTATATCCATAAAACTTGAATCAAAAGACATTTAATACCATTTTATAAAAAAAACGCGCCAATACGTATGCGTACGTATACTTTTTTCGAAAATAATGTCGTTTATATTGTGTCACAGCCCTATGCGCGCTGATGTTTGATTTGAATGATAGAACGGGCTGACATTCAAGAAAGTGAAAAATATTAAATTGATATTTTCACATTTTGATAAAATGAAATATCTATTATTTTTCGCTAATAAATCTCTATATAGACCACGGGAGTGAATATATAATAAAATAGATAAGATGAACTATAATGCAGTTACGTTACATCTCTTATACGTTTTCTCACGTATTTCATCAGAAATAATTTATATCACTTTGATACGTATGCACATAAAACTTCAAACAACATGATTTTTTTTATTATATTCGTACCCAGAGATTGTATGAATTGCCGGAAACTATTATCATGAAATATCGGTTGCCAAAAAGTACGCATTGGTTTGGAATTTCTGAGACTGCCAGCCCATGGTTGATTGTAACAATAAGAACATCTGTTCGTATGAAATGATCCATTTTGACATTAAGCTTCATATTTACTAGTGGTATACAATTATATCAAGCAAATTGCATAGTTATACCTCGATTTATATCAAACGTTTCAAAGTTTATTGGCAAATCGGCATAAAATAGCTTTTGGCCATAAACAATATAAATATGGCAAAACATCGTATTAACTTTAGAGAATAACGGAAAAAGTATCAATAGACATTATGTAAATATCAATTATATTATAAGTTAAACAGAATATTTAGAAAAGAAACAAGATTACCATTGTTATAAAACAGAGCATTGCTATTGTAAAAGGAAAGAATTTCATTTCGTTAATGCTTCTTTAATGGTGTTTGCTATCTTAATGGTTCTTTTTGAACATTAGTCGTTTAAACGTATATAAATTTAGCCATGCTATTTTACCAAGATATTTTAAGCGTGTCTGAATTTACTACAGCATGATAAGAAATGGTATTCAAGTTCAATTACATTAGCGTTAAAACATAGTCTATATTCTCTCGCAATACCAGTTCATCTTCCGACTTCGATTTCTTACTTGTGAGCAGATAACCTAATTGAAGAAAAACCTTTGCGGATATAAAGGCAGTATGTTAAATAATCAATTTATGGCATATTTGAAAAGACATAATTTTTCTTAATGCATTATCAATTTTAAAAGAGTTATTGACGTTAGAATATTTTATTATTTCCTGTTGTGATGGCAATCTACAAACAATTAAAGAGAAACGTCAGTTTCGTCTTTGAGAAACGATCATTCCAGAATGCATTGTCATTTATAGTTTAATACCAGAAGGGCATTTATAATTTCGGGCAAACAAGTATTTTTTCTACTTTTTTGGCTGACCATTCATTTTTTAGATAAATTATATACAGGTGAATCTTGGGGAAATGTATGTGGTTGTGTTGTGGTGGATCCGTAGTCTAGTTGTAACACACCTGAGTGTCAATCCAGGGGTCGCAGGTTCGATTCCCCGTCGCACCACTGAAAAAAATACTAAACGTCTTCCTGGAGGGACGTTAAATTGGGGTCCCGTGTGACAGTGCTACACACCGGTGCACGTGAAAGAACAAGGATAGCTTTAACCAGGGTTACCTTCTGTCTGTACAGTATGCTCTAAAACCTAAAAAATTATCGGAGCACTCGCCGAATGGGCTTTGCCCGAGTGCGAGTATACATATGCTTACAGACCACCATGTACGTCAATTTCTTACCTTTGATATCTTCTGGTAAGATGGTCAGGTGTATGGTGGAGTTGTTGACACATGGTTCTCGGGAAAACGATACAATGGTTCCCTTATTTGAGAGTCCTGTTAATATAATAATAAAGACATTGTGGAATTACTTGGATGCAACAAAATATTATGCAGTAGGTATAGTATGCATGGATGTTTTATCAGGCATGATGTTTTAGATCCCTGCCATTAAAGAGAATAAACGCAGGTGTTATTTTATAACTATTGAAACTGCAAGATAAAGCAGAGTATACCAAGTCAAGTGTTGGTGTCAACAGAATATGCATGTTATTTTCATCAAGCATATGCAAAATCGTGGTACACTACCAACCACGCGTTGTTTTCTCACAAAATGCGTTGCAACCATCGCGGGTGAGATTGCGTCATTCCGGAAAATCTCGGCGCGCTTCATCCGCCGCGTTCAACAGCTGCTACCACGTACGACTTCCGAAAACATGCACGAGGCATATCGCTGCGATGCGGCTTACCGCGATATGCAGGTATTTTAACCGGTACCGTTGGTACAAATAGAAGATTTTAAATTGTACCATGCTCGCTGAATGGATTTCACTCAATTGCGAGGGTAAACAATCTCATTCCCCAAGCTTGATATTTATGAGAGTACACGTATGATTTTTGGTCTGACATTAGTTCACCAGACATTGTACACGCATGTTGGTTTTGTCGGACTCTAAATCACCGGACATAGTACACGCATGTGTGTTTGGTCTTACACTTACACTGGTTCAACGGACATAGACATGCATGTCGGTTTGGTCTGGCACTAGTTAACCAGACATAAAACATGCACGTCTGTTTGGTCTTAAGCTAGTTAACCAAACATGCATGTTTGTTTAGTCTGACACTAGTTCTCCAGACATCGAACACACGTATGTGTTTGGTCTGACACTTTTTCACCAGACATAGTACACGCATGTTTGTTTGATCTGACACTAGTTCACCGGATATAGTACATGCACGTTTGTTTGGTCGGACTCTAGACCACCAGACAAAGTACATGCATGTTTGTTTGGTCTGACACTAGTTCAGCAGACATAGAACATGCTTGTTTGTTTAGTCTGACATTAGTTAACCAGACATAGTACATTCATGTTTGTTTGGTCTGACACTAGTCCAGCAGACGTAGTACACACATGTTTGTTTGGTCTGACATAAGTTAACCAGACATAGAACATGCACGTTTGTTTGGTCTTACACTAGTTCAGCAGACATAGAACATGCTTGTTTGTTTAGTCTGACACTAGTTCAGCAGACATAGAACATGCTTGTTTGTTTAGTCTGACATTATTTAACCAGACATAGTACATTCATGTTTGTTTGGTCTGACACTAGTCCAGCAGACATAGTACACACATGTTTGTTTGGTCTAACATATGTTAACCAGACATAGAACATGCACGTTTGTTTGGTCTTACACTAGTTCACCAGACATAGTTCACGCATATTTTTTGATTCGACAATATTTTATAAGACACAATTCACGCATGTTTTCTGGGTGTGTGTGTGTGGGGGGGGGGGGGGGTGACACTAGCTCAACCGTCATAGTGCAAACATGTTGTTTTGGTTTGGCACTTGTTTACCGATCATACGACACGCATGTCTGACACAAGCTCAAAAGATATATTTACACGATCTTTTTTGCTTTACTCTATTTTACAAGACATATAACACGGTTTTTGGTCTGACAGTTTTTGTCTAGACATAATACATGAATGTAGTTTTTACTGATATTATTTTACCTGAAATTTTTATTTCTTCCATCTGCTTTCTGTTTTCCTTACTTGTTTTTTGTAGAAACAAAATGACCGTCATCTTATAAAACAAATAAGGTACGTAACCGAACAGAAACATTATAACGCATAATATTTGATAACCCAGTAAACAAATAAGGTACGTAACCGAACACGAACATTATAACGCATGTTATTTATTTGATAACCCGGTAAACAAATAAGGTACGAAAACGAACACGAACCTTATATCGCATGTTATTTGATAACCCGGTAAACAAATAAGGTACGTAAACGAACACGAACCTTATAACGCATGTTATTTGATAACCCGGGAAACAAATAAGGTACGTAAACGAACACGAACTTTATAACACATGCTATTTGATAACCCAGTAAACAAATAAGGTACGTAACCGAACATGAACTTTATAGCACATTTTGTTTTATAACCCAGTAAACAAATAAGGTACGTAACCGAACATGAACTTTATAACACATTTTGTTTTATAACCCAGCAAACAAATAAGGTACGTAACCGAACATGAACTTTATAACTCATGCTATTTGGTAACCCGGTAAACAAATAATGTACGTAACCGAACACGAACCTTATGACGCATGTTATTTGATAACCCGGTAAACAAATAAGGTACGTACACGAACACGAACTTTATTACACATGCTATTTGGTAACCCGGTTAACACATACGGTACGTAACCGAACACGAACCTTATAGCGCATGTTATTTGATAACCCGGTAAACAAATAAGGTACGTAACAGAACACGAACTTTATAACGCATGCAATTTGATAACCCGGTAAACAAATAATGTACGCAAACGAACACGAACTTTATAACGCATGCTATTTGATAACCCGGTAAACAAATAAGGTACGTAACCGAACACGAACTTTATAACGCATGTTATTTGATAACCCGGTTTCATTTTAAAGTGATAATCGTATTTAAAATCAATGCATACACATGTATTACAAACATAAGTTTTGAGTGATAAACCTTTAACTATTTCTAAATAATGCATTTATATAAATTTAATTACTGATAACTATACTGTAACAGTGTATTTAATGACTGAACACGCACAAATACCAAATGACTGGTTGGTCCTAAAAGATTTAAAGTGATCAACTATCGTCTCAAGAGGTAGAAATACCATGTTTTCTGCATCTTCCTTTGAAATAAAGCACAGTATTTTTCATGAGAACCATTGTTTCCGATATTTATCATTTTCGGTAAATTAAAACAAGTGTATTAATTGTGGTAAATTTAAGTAAAAGTAAGAGTGTATCTTTAGGTAAATCACGCGATCAGTGAAGGCATTGTCATAACAAAATCAATTCAAATGCAACATCGTTTATGAAGAATGCGATCAGTTTTGTAATAAAATACATATTTAGTATGTCGACAATAGGACAAACACATGTATGCTGCATTAACTATATTGCTTTTGTCAATGAATTAAAGCATTATGCTCATGGTATATTCATTGTCAATAAACGCATCGTGTGTGTCATTGTATATCATATTGTAATTGGAAACAACTATTATCCTACATGTACACCCGTTGTTTGGTAGGTAATAATATTCAAACATCTATTCAAATTTACCAGAATGTAAGCAGTAAAGGAAGGTATAATGGAAGTTTAATGCACGAATATGATTTACTTCAGGCCACACATCGAATGCCTTGTCATCTTTTTTTCACACGGGAATACCTCAAGCTGAGAAGTAATTGCACAAAACGGCATGAATGTTGTTATTAAAAGATCACCATTCAACATCATTTTATTTTGGTTATGTTAATTCATAATGTATGAAATTGTGTTTGTACCTGGACATTTATATATAATTCCACAATTCATATATACATCAGTAATATGAGTAATACGGTACATATTGATAACTAAACTGGCGGCAAAAGTGACAACACAGTATACATAAGTATGAAACATAGACATGAGACTAAGCACAGTATATGTATACCACGAGATACATTGTGTCATAAATGTTTCGTAGGAAGGCAATATTTTGCTTCGAATGAAGACTTTAAACAAAGATAACCTTTCTTTTACTTCAACATTTTGATGACCATAATATTTCTTAACAACTTTGAGGCTTTTGGTTTTGTGTTGATTACTTACAAGCCCGGGATAAGATAGCCATGAAATAGCCTTGTAATTTTAATTTAATAATGGTTTATTGCATGAGTGTTTATACAATGAAAAGTCAATACAACACAAATAGGTTTATAAATAATTTTAGACAAATAATCATTCATCGAACATGCATAGGGATTGGGCCACGAGTAATACCAGCATCAGTTACGGCCCTCTCCCAAAACACACATTAGTTACCAAGAAAAGGCATTTTTAAAATAAGATGTTAATGTTCAAATCAAAGTATATAGTATGTTTATCTGTTAATTATTTGAAAATTGTAGTGAAACATGTGACTTCTCTGAAGAAACAGACACTTTGATCGTCGAAAAAGCTGTTGAGACCGAAAAGTAATTTAGCAGAGCGCAATGGGTGGAATTGTTTTGTGTTTCCAGAGTGATCTTTGTTAAGGTACAATACTGCCTTTTCACCTTTTTCTGTTCAAAGATTATTTTTATGCTCATGTTTTAGAAGATGGGAAACAAGCAAACCATCCAGATTGCTATGTGTGTAAAAGCACGATTTGGTTTTAGTTATTTATAAAAGATTTAGAAGTTGATTGCCTTGCAAATATGACACATTTAATGTCAAGGTTTATCGTTACACGTATTGCAAGGTGAAATGTCTCATTGTAAAAGCAGCTGTATTATGGAAACTACGGAAGTTATACGATAGTGTTATGCGTCTGTTTTGCTAGATATGGACCTTATATGGTCGATTTTGAACTGGTTTAACAGTTAAACATTGCTTCAAAAGACAAATAAAAAATGTACAGTATTACAAATATTGAGTAGTTCTAATGAAGGTCACTTTGGAGCAAACTGTTTTGTTAAAGCTGCAATTTCACAGATTACCATTTTTACAACTTTTTTATTTTCGTCTTGGAAAGGGCAAATCTTTGCTTGAATATCTGCAAACTTATGATAAAACGTTGCTGACCAAAGATCAGATCTCAGGTTTCATATTTCCGTTCAAAAACAAATGTTTTATGGCTTAAACCGTTTAAGAAAAAGTACATAAAACATCAATTTTTGAACTTAAATATAAAAATCTGCGATCTATATCTTTTTTCAGCAGTCTTATATAACTGCTTTCCATGGATTGTCGCTATTATTGGCTCGAGACAAGACAAAAAATAAAAAAAAGTCGTCAAAACGTTTAATCTGCGAGAGTGCAGCTTTAAGAAAAGTACATAAGACATCATTTCTTTAACATAAATATGCAAACATGCGATCTGAATTTTGTCAGCAGTCTTATATCACTCATTTCCATGCATTTCCGCAAAAATTGGCTCGTTCCAAGACAAAAAAAGTTTTCACAACGTTCAATCTGTGAGAGTGCAGCTTTAAACCGGGTCATAAAAAATTGGATGTGGGAACGCGTGCAATGATCAGACGACAAAAAAAGCTATTCACTCTATTAATAATATATTTTAATTGGTTTTATATAAACATTTAGGACAATGAGGTTCTTTGGAAGCAAAACAAGCATACACGTATATTTTAACAGTATCGGTTGAAAAGAGACAGTGAACAGCAAATGGCATACCTGAAGTATAATTATTCATTTCCGACTGAACAAACATGAATTTGAGAAACATTCATTATAAATATTACCTGTAAAATTATAGGTCTTCATTTCAATCTGCTCAGAATCCCCTTCTTCATTCTGAAAACAAACAAACATGTTAGATATTTCTTTAGAAAAAAGAAGGATTATAGAAAAATTGACTTGTTTAATGCTCAGTATCTCGATCAATCAATCTTCTTCAGTTTTAAAGCATTCATATATTGCCATCGATTTAAATCGACCAAAGGCTCTTACTGTATCACACAAGATCTCTTTTTTATTGTAAGGAAATGATTTAATATTCAATGTTTTATATTTCTAAGCAAAACACAAAAAATACTTGTTTGATTTTACTGAAGGGATTTACTTTGCCACTTCTATAACGTCTTAGTCATTGTTTAAAGAACGCAATGCAATCAATGAAAACAATGAAATAAATAAAAGCAATGAAAGCAGTAAAATCAATGAGATAAATGAAAGCAATTAAATAATAAAAGCAATAACAGCAATCAAATCCACGACAGCTATGAAGCAATTAAATAAATAAAAACAATTAAATCAATCAAATCAATTAGAGCAATGAATGAAAGCTATCAAATGAAAGCAATGAAATAAATGAAAGCAATGAAAGCAATCAATCAACAAAAGCAATCAAATCAAAACCAATTAAAGAAATTAATAAATGAAAGCAATGAAAGCAATGAAATCAATGAACGCAAAAAAGCAATGTTAGTGCTAAAAGCAATGAAATAAATGAAAGCAATGGTTGCAATGAAATCGTCGAAAGGCTGAAGGCGCGACTAGCGTTATTTTATTTGTATCACAATTCTGTTCACAGGCAATAATAATATAATCTAAAAATTATTGAGAACTGAGAAACATAAATGTTCAAGGATATCATCTCGCCAGTGTTTTTTTTTCGTGTTTAAGAGTTAATTTAATGAAACCCCATATTGGCTGAGGACGTTTTGACGGCAGATCCTTCAAGTCAGCACATTTCCAATGTCTGCGTTATTGTGTTTCAATTTGAAATAGAGAAAGGCATAAACCGTTTTACAAAATTATTGTCCTAAACGGAGCTTATACAAAACAAAATAGTTTGCAACAGTAGCTAATCGCCTAAAAGATAGTTATAAAATATATACCATATTCAATTTAAAGCTGCACTCTCACAGATTTACAGTTTTAACATTTTGTTTTAGGTTTTGCCTAAGAATCGGTTGATTTTTGGCATCGATGCCTTCAAATCAGTCGTACAAGAACACACAATAAAACATATCGCAATTGTTCAAGTACGCCGAAATAGTCAATATTCCTAAAGCATGAGTAACGCCTTTAGCCGTAAAACATCAATTTTCGACTGCGATTTAATCTTTAGTCTAGGAGCCTTTTTATATCACTGGTTTCCCGACATTGCTCATTCCAAGACGAAGAACAAAATCAAAAAATGGTCAATCTGTGAGAGTGCAGCTTTAACAGTCTAAATACACTCAACATGTCGAACTAATATGTTATATAAACATTTGATAACAGCAGGGTTTTGCATGTTACGAAAACACAACTCTGACATTTTTGTGCTGAGAATATAGAAGATATGAAATCAATTACCCATGCACACGATTTATCACGGAGTTGAAAAGCATAATCTAGATGTAGCAAACATATCTTCTTATGAAAGTAAGAAAACAACTTACCAAAACCAGTGTACATGTTCCCTCGTTTGCAAAAATATTATCCAATGTAAAAACCCAAATGAAGAACAAAGAAAGAATCACTTTGTCACACGGTGGCATATTAGCTCCAAATCAATTAATATCTATAAGTATATCCATATAGTTGGACCTTTTTAAAACCACTGGACTATACCGGGAAGTTTTAATTTTAAATTTATATTTTTCCCTTAAAAGCACTGTGAAGTTGATATAATTTCCTTGTGTACACATGAATCTGCGTGCATGCAAGTAGTTTAATCTTTTCTCGACTCAGTTTTATTGCATGTAATGCTCCATTTCATTACACGAGCGGCACTTCGATTCCAATTTCATCCTATATTACTATGCTACTATGGAGGCTATTCGTTGCCAAAAGTCCAGACGTGTAATTCCCACAATGTGCTTCTTAATCGTACTAAATATCTCTTACATTTGTCAATGTAGACGTGCTATTTGTTGTTTCTATTCTTCAGTTTTCCGTATTGATTTGACATTTGTCATTATAGTATTCAAAATGTATATTTGTCAGATCTACCCTGTATAAACTCACTAAAACATAGATCGTATAACTTGCCTTAAACAATATGATGATGTAATTTAAAAAGCCGAATCATGCATATGTAAAACTGCAATCCTACAGTCGACACTCGAATTCGTAAAATGAACATTTGCAGTCCAACAAGTCCAGGTTTACAAAAGTGAATTGACAAGTTCAGAATTACAAGGATAGACGATTTCGCCTATACCTTATATGGTAAATGTCATGGAAAGAAACGAAGGTGAATGGGCGGAGCTAACGAATCGGATTTTTTTTCGTTTATTTCCGTCGAATCAAGCAAGGGAGATAACATCTTCGCCTACTTCCTGTAAATTCCCGGTTGTACCACAGTCTGAGTAATCTCTCTTTTTTTCCACAATAAAACCTAAAATTAACTTCATCTTTTATTTTTTTTTGACAATCAATGTTCCTAAATGGGTTATAAATCACCATATTATTTAGTCAATTGCAGTTGGGTGTATCTGAGCTTGGCTCACGGACCCAGATTTATACTGCCACTGACAGTTTTTTTTACTTATATACTCAAATATTTATAAGTGGACCATGGGCGGGTCGTTCAGTGTGTGTGTGTGGGGGGGGGGGGCTGTAGGGCCTGTGTCCCCCCCAGTTGGCCCGCTAGTAAACTTAAAGGTTAATTTTTTTGTCAATACAATATATCTCAGAAAAAAGTACTAATTACGACATAATGCACCAATTCAGACTAAAAATATTTAAAAAAATTCTAGGGGGAGTACCCCTAAACCCCACTTCCCACATTTTATACATATTAATGTCATGCCCACTCGAGGGATCATGTCCAAAAAGTTGTGCCCCTAAGTAACGCCCCTCTTACGCAAGTCCCTGTTCAAAACCTGCTCCAGCAAACCCACAAAACTTTTGATGGACATCATAATGATATCCACCTGTTTTTTTCTGATGTTATACATTTACTATCTTAATAAGCATGTATGGTGTTAGGGTTAGGGGTAAGGGTTAGGGTTAGGGTTAGTTCCAGCTACCAGGTAATAAACTTCTGGGGCATCTTAGTGAATAATTTCAACTTAATGAAAATTTAGATTTTTTTCTTCGTAAATTTTAAATTATCTAATATTAATTGCAATCTAAAACATTTCAAAAAGGCAAGAAAGTGTCCTCTAATGGTAGATTTTAAAAAAGTGTTTAAAGTAATTTAAAGCTGCACTCTCATAAATACAGTTTTGACAACCTTTTTTTGTCCCAGACTCGGCTGATTTTGGCAGCAATGCTTCCTATACAAATAATAAGATTACTCACAATAAAACAGATCTAAATTGTTTGGAAAACTGCCGACATTTTTCATTTTTCTTAAAGCGTTACTTTAGTATCACGTTTAGCCATAAAACATCAATTTGCGAACGTAAAACTGAAAAACTGTATCTGTTTTTTTTTTTCAGCAGTCTTATACCACTGGTATCCAGACATTTACGCAAAAATTGGCTCATTCCAAAACAAAAAATAAAAATAGTTGTCAACACGGTCAATCTGTGAGAGTGCAGCTTTAAAAGAAAAAATAAGACAATGAGACTTTTCATTCTTGAAGTATAATTTAATGCTAATGACTTACATTTTGTTGTGTTTGAGTCAAGTGTCATTTTGCATACATCTCAGTTCATGTCATATGTGCTTATTAATTGTTTATTATATAGACAAAAACATGTTGTAATATCATATATTATTTTATTCGACATGAAATAATTTATAATCCATCCTGTTTCCAAATCATAGTCCATAGTGTCATAATATAGATGATTCGTAATGTCCATAATAAGGTTCGCAATGTCCATGGTCCAAAGTATCCATAATTGGTTTAAAAAGAGCCGAGTGATAGCGGAAATTTCCAAAAGACGTAACGAGGAGTTAAGACATGGTTAAGGCGGAGCTATCTATAAATTAAATTAGATTCATCTAACAGTAAACATGTTCAACTGCGAATGAAAAGTCACCACCATACAATGTACTTTGTAGAACTACGAACTGAAATTTGTTTTCTATACACCGCAATGTAAAACTCGGCATGTGACTTCCACAGAATGACATGTGTTTACCATACACAACTTTATAAACACGACTGAATCGTCTGTTGAATAGATGCAACGAGAATAAAACTCCAATTCGTACAATGAAAAATGAAAATGTGCAGTGTAAAGTGTAAACATACAACCGATGAGTTGGCGGTTGTAAATCATCAATGTTACAAACCTAAAATACACACATACACGTCTGGACTTTTGGCAACGAATGGCCTCCATATGCATCTGTTACCCGCTGGCCGCCGTAGCCCGCTCTGTTTTCTGTAGATTGTCAAAATTGGACTCTGAACTTATTTGGAATTTGTAGAACGATGCATTTTTGTCCAATGAATGCATCATTAAATTACACGTAAATCTAATATATTTAACACCTGCAGAAGCAGAAAATAACATTTTAATTTGTATTAATATTATATTAATATTATAAAATATTTTCATATCTGACTTAAATACACCCTATTATACTATTTTTGGTTCACTTACGAAGAGAAAAATTGAAAAATCCACGATTGTCATGATATTACATCGTACACAAAAAATGTAAACACCAAGTACAAAATGTTACTCTATCATAGTTTGATGATATATTTCATTGTCAATACATCACACCGTCCAATGGCTGCATAATTTAAAATGTTCCAATTAATACATTACATGAATATTTAAACGTTAATGTATTTGCCTCTCAATATCAATATTTACTTAAATCTGCTAATAAAAGCTATGAACCCCGTTACGTATACTATCTTTCCCATTAAGATTGTAACTGAAGTATTGAATTATTCAATAAACAAGTTAACATTTAGTTACACTTATAATCATAAGAACATCATTTTATTTTTGGTAACTGAAAAATCTCATTTTTTTATCCTAATTAAAAGTCAAAAGACCTGCTTTATTTTAGGCATGAAACATGAAACAATTATATTATTGTTTCGCCGAAGTCAATATGAATTATTTGCCAACGCAGTAACATCGAATATCTGATTTTGCAAAATATTTCACTTCAAGATTAAAACAAGGTGTTACGCTGCGTTTATATGCCGAAAATTTCCCAAGGGGGCTTATTTCAACCCTAAGGTATTTCTTTGCAATTCGATAGGGCAATTAAGAAAAAATGATTAATTAAAACAAATGCAAATTGTTTGTGATAAACATAAAAATGAAGCTTATGTATGATATCTTTAAAACAAACCCGTCATTATGTCATTAAACATTTAAATTAAACGTGTTTACGTCTGTTTCATTCTTAAAAAAGCTAAGAATTAAGAATGTATTTAATGTTAATAAATTCCAAGGAACTAGGTGAAATATGAGTGCGATAACGATTATTTAAGTGTATTAAAAACAACTGCACTCTATTTTGATAACATATGCGTCTTGAAGTAAGACCAAATAGCATTTGTTTAAATCAAACATAAACATGGTAATTCAGTTCTCTGTAAAAGTAGTCTGGTGAGAATTTTAAAAAGCTATTGACCTTTTTTAAAAGATAAATTATGATCGAGTTAACAAAAGGCATGGTCCTTATGGTGTGATACTACTGCGCTTAAGTAAGATAACGCATAAATAAATATTGAGTGTTTAGAAATTATGTTCTTTAGACCTTATCAATAAAAGAAAGTTGTATATGTCATGTTGGGTCAAATGTGGTTACAAACAGTGGGTGGTTTAGCTCCTTCCCATTCTTGAAAATGAACTGATTTCATTGTAAATATATTGCAAGGACAGCAAAATAAATTGATTACATTTAGAAACTATATTGATTATACAAATTTCATGTAGTAGTATTTTCGTAGCATTCATTGGGAGAGGTAAAGTTTTCGGGTGACTAAGCATACTAAAAGGTGTTATTGAATAGTTGTAAATACAATTTCTTCCGTAACCATGCGCTCATTGATATAAACGAGAACAAACGTACATTTAACATGGTAATGCGTAAGCTAGATCCTTTTTACATATCTTTGGAAGATTAACTTCCTTATTTACTTTCTTTAATCAAATACCACAACACAGTCAGTAACTTCCTACTCTGACTTAATTAGGTACTTACCCAAACACAATCTATCGAAGTATTATCATTATTCTGCTTAAGAAACATCATTTATCAACTTAAAAATATGTTATGTTCTGGTTGAAGAAGACACCGGTTGACAGATTAAAGTGACACTCTTATTCAAAATCATTGCATATACATATACAAAAAACATACATTTTGACTTTTAAATACTAGATAAGGCCTGACCAAATTAATAACTTGTTCACCGGATTTCCCGCACCTATTTCTTCAGAAAAGCAAAAAAAATATTTTTATTTTTTTATCACTTGCGCCCGCACCATCTAAAAAAAATAGTTATTTTTTTACGAGCGCTAATTTGTTTAGTAGAATGTAGCCTTTTCCCTTTTAATCGTGTTTTTCGATCGTAACAATTATCAAAACACTGGCTAGTCTCAACATGCAGCCGCTCTAATTAGAGTCAATGAACGATGTAGACCCGGATACAAGCGTCTAGATGATCGAGACTAAATTGGCAACATGAAAACATTTATTTCACTTCCTGATTCTTGAAAATTACGTAAACAAATGACAATTCTACCACCATTTAAAGTTTGATTACATTTTGAACAACTGTGTTTGTTTTAATTTGGCTTCCGCTTAAAGTAAACGTATATATACTGGGCAAGAAGTGCAGAATTTCATCGTGAATGACAGTGATTATCCAAAGTTTGAATTTAGTTCGGACATGTTTGACGGGAATTCGGATGACCGTTACCTTGAAAAGACAGTTTCCAATCGGTCATCAATACCTGCTACACCTGTCCAGGTAAAAACTTCAGGTGTTTATTTTAACTTCTTTGTTGTTAGCAAATATGATGTACTATTTGTTGCCTTCAAAAATATACATTTAATGATTTATGCATGTTTGTTTTTATTTTGTTATAGATCAAAGTATAGTGTTTATTTAATTCATATGCAATGCATGTACAGTAATAGAAAAATAAAGTTTGGCCAAGAAACGAGCACCACTTTTCTTGTGTTATCATCAAACTGTTTCAGTAATGCATACTACATTATACTACAATGAACATTTATATATAATGTTGCTTATTAAAATTTCAGATCTTCCGATGCAGCGTATCATGCTCGTGGTGGAGGCCTTGGTCGCCGATAAGTCAATGTTCGTGGAGAGTAATATGACGCTAAAAATTAACCTGACTGACATTCCTATGTGCTTTATGCAATCTTATGAGTTTTACCATTCATAAAAAAAACATCAAACAAGCCGGATTGTGTATATTTTGTAAATATTAGTCAAAAAGGATAAAAAATGGTGTCAGACTGTGTGATTGGAAAAAGGTATTAAACACACTTTTGTTGCGAATAAATTTTTAGATGTCCATGTGTATGCTTAAACTATATTTGGAAATCATTCAAGTGTTAAATATTTATGCTGATTGTTTTTTGTCTATGAAAAAATATTGCAAATTCTTGTATTTTCTTGTATGAAAAATTAACACAATCAGTATTTGCAGTACAAAAGAAGTAAAGGTGTCTTTTGTATCCATTACTTGTCTAAATTTGAACAAGATATCTAAAAAAATAAAGAAATTCTGCAAGTTTAAAAAAGATAGGCGTTAAATTCTGAGAAAGCCTAAAATCAATCTGGCGCTGGCTGGAAATTTCTGTGACATATTTGGTGCTGAAATGGTTTACAATACGGTGTAGAATTTTTGTAAATTCTCTTCCAGAACTAAGATGGCTACCAAGGCTAATCGTGTAGTCATTGCAAGAGTGATAGCTGTAGTTTATATTTGATTGCAAATGCCTATATTTATTTTGTGAGTTATTTTTCAAATCACCTTGTCTAGTCATTTCCATGGCATGAGATATGACAATGTATTTTAATAGAGAATTAATTTTTACCAAGTTTTCCTAAGGAAAAGTGGAAAACCTAGTTAATAGATTTGGATATGCCATTGGGCAGGCAGGTGGTTGTGACCATTGGCGTTTGTGTCCAGGCTTTAACTTAGCCATGCATAGGGTATTTTGAAAAAAATAAAATAAAAAAAGGTTTTAAAAACTGGAAAACTGTGGTTTTGAGTTCTCTCATTTTTTTTTATTTTTTTTAAAGAAATACATTTGCTTGATCTCAAATAGCATTTGTTTGATCTCAAAACTAATATTTGTATAGAATTATCTTTTAGTGTTATCATTTTTTCACTGGATGTTATCCTTGTACTGTTTACAATATCATTGTTTAGTTAATAAGTGAATAAAATGTGAGCAAAAGTGAGTTAAATGACTATATATATTTGTTCGCTCTCCGCTCGCTGCTCTTTTTTGCTAAATGCAAAACAAATATTTTTATTATTATTTCGCTCGCTCGCCCCATTATTTTTTGGAAACAATCCGATAAACAAGTTATCAATTTGGTGTGGCCTAAAGCATTTATGGAAAATATTAATAACTGATAACAAGATTGCAACCATGTATTTAAAAGCAGAAAGCGCAAAAACATTAAATGATGGGTGAATGCTAAAAGATTCACTGTGGTCTACTATAATTATAGTATTATAAGGTAGAAATACCGTGTTTTATGCTCATTACTTGGAAATTCAACTCGAATTCCTCCATAAGAACCATTGCTTTCGACATTTATTCATCCTTTTTAGAATATTAAAAAATATTATAAATAATTGTGGTAAATCTTATTTGGGAGTAAGAGTGCATCTTTAAACAGAACAGAAAAGAACTGAACAGAACAGAACAGAACAGAAAAAAACAGGCGTTTAGTTTGTCAATTATAGAATTTTGATGAACGCATTTTCATGTTTCATTTAAGGAATGAATTGCGGGGTTCAAATTATTATTGGGGTATGAACGCAACTGGGCTGGTCAAAGTGTGTGGGTTCCGAAGGACTCCAGGCGTACTTTGACCAGCCAATTGCGTTTATATCCCCGATAATGACATTAACCCTGCAATTCATTCCTTATATTTACACCAATAGTTCATTATGATATTCATACAAGAATTGTTAAAACAATACTTCATTTCATTTAAGAAAACCTTAATAGTAATCCTTTCTTACCCATTTTGTAAATAACATAAAACGACCCGACTGTAACCGGAAACATTTTTCGAAGCCATATGGCGAAAACACTTCAGTTATCTAATAATACTTAAAGCTGAAAATCTATGTAATGTCATTATCTTTTATATGCTGATTATGAAAAAATATATATAACACTATACATCTTCATCTCTTGTTCACATATGAATAGATATTGTGTTTAAATTGAACTCGGTGTCAAAATCATCAAATGTTACATATTTAAGGTATTGGCTTGTATCTGGTTGATCCTGATTTTTTTCATGTTTGTCATATATGATAATTATGACTTTTTTTTTTTTTTTTTTTTTATCTTTTTGTTTTTATTATTCAATATTGACAAATATTATACAACACAACACGTTGCAAACATATATATATATACATATCAATGAGACATTTATATATAGCGTACTTGTTATTTGTATTACATAATATTTGTTTTTTAAGTATTGGTGTGTGAGTGATATCACATGCAAAATATATTGTACATAAAGGTCAATATAGGTCACTGCCAATGCAGGAAGCAATCTTTTAATCTTTCAATATTTAAGTGTTGAAATAAAAAGTAAGAAGATAATAATGAAGGATGGTAGGATAGGTAGAAAGGATAGAAAGAATAGAATAAAATAGTTGGAATAGACAGAATAGATAGAATAGATAGAATAGATAGATAGAATAGATAGGAGGTATTTATGCATTTATGTAGTTATTCAAAAGATGCCATTTGTTTTCATGGAAGTTCATTTTGTTGTTGACTAGAGCTGTTTCGCGCTCTATTTTTTCTCTAAGTTTTACATAGTTCAGAAAGGATGTAAAGGTTGGTATAGTGTTTCTGTTTTTCATGCTAAATATAAAAAACTTCATTAGCAGTATTAAAAAGTTAATTATTGTCTTATGTTGTAATTGTTCAAAGATACCAAAGCTTATTGGTTTTTAAGTTTAAATTGATCGAGTTTGGGTTGTGATCAATTATTCTTTTTAATTGAGACCACAGATTTTGTGTAATTCTACATTCCCAGAATAAATGTTCCTGTGTTTCGATGTATTCCCCGCAAAAGTCACATAAACTTGAATTTGAGATTCCACACTTGTATAAGTATTTGTTAGTAGGTATAATTCTGTTTATAAATTTGTATTGAAAACTTCTCAGGGTAACATCATTGGTGTATCTATAGTAAGATGTCAAGATTAATTTCCATAGAGTGTTATCTATATGTTCGTCTGGTATGACCCGTTTCCATTTTTCATCTATTTGACTGTAAGTTTCTTTATAAAACTGGATTGAGTATAGTAATGTGTTTGGTTTTACTTTGCTTGTTTCGATTTTGTGTTTTAGCGTGTCTTGAGAGTCGTTTATTGGTATTGCTGCTCTCATTTGATCTCTTATTGATTGTGGCAAACAGGCTATTAGTTGATAATATTTAAGGTAATCGTTATTTTTTATATTGTATAAATATTTAATATCTTCAAATTTGTAAAAGTCTTTTGAACGGTAATCAAATATGTGTTGTATGAATTGTACACCTTTATCATACCAATCTCTGTAATAAAAAGTGTTACCGTTGTTATTAATGTGTTTGTTGTTCCATATTATGATTTTTTGTGTCGGTATCTTTGGGTAGAACTGATTTACTTCTGTCCAAGAATGAATAATGTCAAATAAGAACTTATTTCCGCGACAAATTTTGTTAATCAAAGTATCGTTTAAATTACACTCAAAAACCAGGTTTCCACCGTATCTCTCAATAAGATTTGAATAAAATGTTTTATATTGGCTTTTGTTAGAGCGGTCTAATATTCTCTTTACCCATGACGCTTTAATTGAATTTACAAGTTTATATATGTCCGGTACTTTCAAACCCCCATGTTCGTAATCTTGTATTAGTAGATTTCGTTTTATTTTATCAGGTTTGTGATCCCATATAAAGTTAAATATATCTTTATTTATATCGTCAAGAATATGTTTTTGCGGGTTTGGTAGAACAGTTAATGGATATATAATTTTTGGCAGTGCAAATGTTTTTATAACTGTCACTTTGCCAAGAAGAGTAAGTTTTCTGTGATGCCAACCTTTGAGACAATTTTTGAAGTTTTGTAATTTAGGGAGATAATTGAGGTCTAAGAAGCTATTTTCAACATTTGTGAAATTTATACCAAGTGTTTTTGCTTCGTTCGATGTCCATATGAATTTCTTTTCTGGCAAGTAAGTTAAATTCGTGTCTTGCAATTTTCCCGCTCTTAATATAATTGTCTTTTTAGTGTTCAGTTTTAAACCAGATATCTGTCCGAACTCATCTATTGTATTGACTAGAGCGGTAAAAGATTTTTCGGTACCATCATTTATATAAGTCGCGTCATCGGCAAACAGTGATTGTTTTATCTCAATATTGTATATATTGAGGCCTACAATGTCCGTTTTGTTCTGTATAGCGTTGGAGAGTATATCGATACAAATAATAAATAGATAAGAAGAGAGAGGGCAACCTTGTCGTACTCCTCTTTCAATTTTCAATTCCTCAGAAAAATATCCATTGTTGATGATTATACTACTGATATCATTATAAAACAGTTTAACCCATTGAATCAATTCGGCACCAAAATTAAAATGACGTAAACAATTTAACATGAACGAATGGTCCAGGCTATCGAAAGCCTTCTCAAAGTCAGCAAAAAATAAAATTCCTGGTGTGTTTGTTTTGTTTAAGTAAGATATACATTCATTTATCAGTCGAACGTTTTCTCCTATATATCTAGATTTTATGAAACCAGTTTGGAAGGGGCTTATTATTGATGGCAGTATACATTTTATTCTGTTCGCTATGGCTTTTGTGGCAACTTTGTAATCTACATTCAATAAGCTGATCGGTCTCCAGTTAGATAAAAATTCTGAGTCTTTACCAGGTTTTGGAATGAGAGAAATAATACCTTGTTTTTGGAGTAAAGATAAATGTCCTGATGTAAACGACGTGTTAATTGAGTTTGTGTAGTGGTGTTTTAAGTTGTTCCAAAATGTTTTATAAAATTCAACTGAAAATCCGTCTGATCCTGGACTTTTATTGTTTTTCATTTCGTTGAGTGCTTTAAAACATTCATGTTCTGTTAAAAGCCTTCACATGATAGCATTTGTTCGTTGTTTAATTTGGTTGTTGAGTAGTCTAATAAAGATGACTCAGGTCTAATAAGGGTATTTTTCTTGTATAAATTAGAATAAAATTTATATTGTTCATTAACTATTTCCTTTTGACATATTGTAACTTTATTATTAATGTTAAGTTTATGCATTGTTTTCATTTCTGCTCTTTTCTTTTCGAGGTTTGAAAAGTATGCTGTATTTTTTTCATTGTTTTCTATATGAACAGCTTTTGATCTAAGAATTGAGCCATTGACACGTTTTAATATTATTTCGTTAAGCTCAGCTTTTAAGGACGATATTTGGTCTGTTATTTCATCAACATTTATATTTTGTAATTCCAGTTTGAATTCGAGTTTTGCGATGCTGTCAATTATTTCTTTTTCTTTTGCATTTGTATTTTTTTTTAGATTTGATGAATATGTTATCGTAGCGTTTCTGATATTTCCTTTTAAAATGTCCCATAAAGTTACTGGGTTTGCGTCTTCATTTGTATTCAAAGTATCTGTGATTGTATTTTCAATTATTTCCTTGTAGTCAGGCATAAACAGTAAGCTATTGTTAAATTTAAAATATCCTGGTCCACGTTTGTTTTCAATTGTACAAAGTCGAAGACTAACAAATGCATGATCAGTTCTGAAACTTGTGCGTATACGACAATCAGTAACAAGATTTTGAATGGAATCCGATATCAAAAAGTAATCTAATCGACAATGTATACTTGGTTTTGAGTTTGAATGCCATGTAAATTGTTTTTTGTCTGGGTGTTTTATACGCCATATGTCAATTAAATTATAAGTTTCGTTCATACTTTTAATAAAAGTCCGACATCGATTATGTCTATTTTGGTTGCCATTCTTCTTATCTAATCTTGCATCAATAATGGTGTTAAAATCGCCACCTATTATAATGCGTTTGTCAGAATTGTTATGTATAAATTCTTGCAGACTTTCGAAAACGTTTATATCGTCTGTATTTGGTCCATATATGTTAATAATGGTATACTCTTTTGAGTTGATTGAGAGTTCAATTGCCAATATTCTTCCTGTTTTTATTTGATACGTTTTAATTTCACCAAAAGTATAGTTTGGATGAATAAGAATTCCAACACCTTCACTGTTTGTCGAGACACCACTAAAAAAACAAAGACCTTTCCATTCTTTTTCCCACTGTTCCTTATATTTTTCATGAAAATGTACTTCTTGTAAAAGATAGAACGTCGAATTTTGTTCTTTCAACCAATGGAAAATCTGCATCCTTTTTTCTTTATTACCTAGTCCTCTGACATTAATAGTACATAGAGTGGTATCCATGTTAGGTTTGGTAGTGATGATTTATGCATAAATACCTCCATTTTGATTGTAGAGTAGATGACGTTTTTACTTAATAATAAATAATTGACTGATCTGAATTGCATGTGTAACTGAAAGATATCTATACTAAGCGGAGTTAATCTATATCGAAATATCTTTTTTTTTTTAATATGGAAATAAGTACTCTGTAAATATTTGTAGTTTTGGGTGAACGTTATGTAATGTTTTGCGTCGTTTACGTAGAAAAAGCTTTTGTTTTGTTGTTCGATTAATTATCAAAAAGTACCATACTTTTTAGGTAAGTTCATCTGAGTTAAGATAAATGCAAACATGGTTGTTTAACAAGTTAGTACAATTACATTTCATTTGACATATTAACATCATTATACACAATGATTTGTCTAATTTGCATCAATATTAGCATACAGCTTAAGTGTGGTTTTACATCCATGATATATACATAAAATACCCTGATTTCCAAAAAGGTACATTAACAGTGTAAGCAAGAGAGGGTTATACAGAGGCAAGTAGTAATGATAGTATATCTCACAATATATATGCTAAAACAATTTTGTATTTTCTTCAAAAGGAAATGAATCGGTACACTATTATTAAAAAATCACGATAGAGACATCTTAGAATAGAGTACGATATTAGAATACAGAGGCACATTTTCATTTCCAATGCCTTTTCAGCAAAAACGAAACGAAAAGACGTGGTATATGTACATCTGATGACAAAATGCGAAGCATTTGAATATAGGGGTACAAGTAACATTGTCTTTTCAACAAAAGCGAAAAACGAAAAGACACAGTATATGTACATTTGATGATGAAATGCGAAGCATATGAATAAAGAGGTACAATTTACATTGTCTTTTCAACAAAAGCGAAACGAAAAGACACAGTATAATTATGTACATCTGATGATAAAATGCGAAGCATGTAAATATATAGAGGTACAAGTTACATTGTCTTTTCAACAAAAGCGAAACGAAAAGACACAGTGTAATCATGTACATCTGATGATAAAATGCAAAGCATGTGAATATAGAGGTACAAGTTACATTGTCTTTTCAACAAAAGCGAAACAAAAAGACACAGTATATGTACATCTGATGATTAATTGCGAAGAATGTGAATATAGAGGTACAAGTTACATTGTCGTACAACTAAAAACGTGATTATGACTTCTTGGCTACAGTAAACCTAATATCTATATTGAACGGCTTAAGAAAATAATGTATGTTATAAAAGTACATTTAATTGTACAAAGAGGAAGAAAAAGTCGCATTTTGGTAGAAAATGATTTTTTATATATAAGAGTTTGTTGTAACCTAGTTTGTTAAAAGCTTTACTCTAGTTCAAAAGAAATCAGTCTTTAAATTGTCTACCTTGGTGCTTTCCTCAAAATATTGCTTACAACTGACAGCTTTCCCAATGCAATCAGAGATGGAAGGAAATGACTTTGCTCAGTTCACTGCAGCGGTTGGGGTTTTGGGAAGTAGAGAACTTGGCTCGACATTAAGCCGAATGGCATCTACTATTTTGTTATGTTATATGATATTTTATGAAGTCAATCATTTGAAGCTTAATCATATCTTTAATTTACATCAATAGAAATTAGTAATTTTAAGCATCGTAAAAGTTTTACTAAAAAGTTTAACTATCCTTCCTTTTTTTCAGGACATCACATCATATCGTGAAGAGAAGTATAGACTCTTCCAGGCTGGTCTGGGGGGGGGGGGGAAATCATTAGTTAAATCTTCAGACCCAGCATAATTTCTCGACAAGCTGGTGGAAACCTACCCAAAACTGAAGGACATAGGAGGATTGGAGCTACTAAGGACTTCATTAACGTCAGGAAATAAGCTTGACATCATTCCATTACCACCAGGCGGTTATAACGCGGCCTTTCTAGCAGACAATGGTTTGTTGGGCCAAGCCGTGTGCTTCATCAGTCCAATCCAGAGGGACATATCAGTGGAGGATGCCACCATAGATGTAAGTTATGTTCATTTCAATCTGTAGTATTAAAAGTCAGCTTTCAATAGACAGAAGTGTGTCTCTGCTGCATATTTGTCAATCTGTCAATCAGAAGTTAAAGACTTTTTATTTAATATTGCAAAACCAATAAACAGAAATATAGAGAAAGTTCAGAAAACTCATAGACAAAATGTTATACCCGAATTACATAAGTGTCCAGTTCTGTGTTGAGTCATGAACCTACATGTGTATGCTAAATGGCTTTTTCAAATCTTTCCATTGCATCTAAAGTTTCGAGATTTATACAAAATAAATAAAATTATGTAAACAATCCATTATGTAAACAAGTACCGGTATGTACATGTATGTAAGTGATACTGTACATGGTTTTTTGCATTGGATTTAAGATTGTCTGTTGATTTAAGCTCTTACATGTATATGCCTGTTTAAGGCTGTTGGTCTTCGTCAGGATGTATCTTGGTGCCATATCTATTCATTTGTCTTCTCAAAACGTTGCAAGTGACTGAGAGCTTTCCCACTTGAGAGGCAGGTGATCTTCGGTCAACTTACAACAAAGATCTTTGCCGGTCATTGGGCTTAAACCCACAATCCTCTTACTAGTAGACTAGCATGCTACCAACTGCACTAGCCAGACTGGCATGAGATTTTGATGTTATTTTTACTGTATGTTGTATGTTTTCATCAGGAAAGGACTGGTGAAGGAGGCAGGGAGGTATGTCTAAAATGTGGTGAGAGCATTTCCTTAACCAATCTGAGAGATCACAGTGTGTGGTAATGTCGAAAGAAAGGATATACTCACAACTCTTTTGTCTTAGCATTGCAAAGGTTTCTCGAAAGAAACTGAGACAAAGTAAACTATCTTACATTAACCAGTTTTCTTCAAATGGTACCTATTATATAGCCATGTTCTCGGATGGACTAGTTTTATATAAAAAAAATTAAGATGGACAGATTTGTGCGCTTTTTTACTCTTCAAAGACATGGCCAAATTAATTTGAATTACACTTTCCAAGAAATATTTCTACCCTGTCTCATTTTGGTAACCATAAGTGTGTTACATTTTATCAATGTGGATGGAGTGAAAAAAACATGGCAAACAGAGTAAAATGGTTGAACAGAGGTTTTTAGACAGGTAATCAATTTTACAATTGCATTTTATGGAAAAAAAATCTGCAATGTTGTAAGATACAGTGATAACAGTGTTGGTGTGATTAAGTATTTTGTTATCTGTGAAAATGTTGTATATGCAGTAATTGCAAAGATGGATACAGTCCCTCTATCACATTTTCCTGGACCTCTTGAATGTCACCTTATTCCTGTTAAAGACCCTGGGTCCCTTGTGATGGTTAATGTTGAAGAACTTTATGTTTTTATGATGTTTTCGTGTTTATCGACACCAGAATACGAGCAAATGCAGTAGACCCCTGTTATGTATGCAGACTTCCCAACATATATGGCCATGCTGTTTTGAAATGATGTACAGTGCAACTCGGAATGATGAGATTAAACGGACTAATTAATGTATGCATAAACATATTTTAGATATTTTATAGTGTGTGTTGTTTTAGGACACCCGAAGCAATATAAAAAATTGTAAAATGGAGTGAATTTAAATTGTTGATCCAATTTTTTATAAGTCCCTTTAACATCTTAATACATGTGTATTATACATAAATTGTGCATGTACTATTGTGATTTTCGTTCCTCAACATAGTCAAAGGGGTATATAATATTAAGGGCTGTAACAATATAAATATATTGCAATATAACGCAATACAGAGTAAACCAAATTGTACCGCATTACCATTTTCATCATAACAATATTTTTTGCCATTTTGTTACAGCCCTTATATTATACATTGTATATATTGTCCGTCTTAAAAGCTACATTATCAAGAACCTTTTTGCTTGGTCCTAGAAATTGTTGTAATGCATCTACCATTGTTTCAGACTTCATTCTGTAATATTTATAAGAACATTTTGGTTCCGGAAGTGTTCCACTAGTGTTCAAGTTTTTTCTATTCAGAATGGAAGTTTTAATCAGATTTACACAGTACATTGTAATTTAATAAAATTAACTCAGAGAGTAAAAACATTATAATTTATTAAATTTTGAAGAGTTCTACAAATGTTCCAAAACTCCACTTAAGAACATTTGTGGAAGAAGTTCTGAAACATTTGTAGAACTTATTTTGTTTCTTAAGTGTCCTATGACTGTTCCAGAACATTTTAATAACACATTTAGAACCAATATTTGTGTGAATAAATAATGTATACAAAAAAGGTACAAACAATATTGTACGCGTACATAAGTGCTTAAAATTGCTGAATGTACTGTACGGTTTCTTTAAATGATAATTGATATTAATTTTTCTTTCAAACCCCAACTACAATTGACATTTACTTTAAGGAGCAGAAACTTCAAGTCATGATGAAGCTGAAAACCTGTCTGCCTCAGGTTCATACCATTTATACTCTCTTTGTGTCTGTTGTTCAAAGAAAAATGCCTAAAAATTGGGATAGACTTGGCGTCATCGTCATAGCCCTAGCACTTAAACATTGATCATAACTCATAACTACTAAACATATTTAATTGTACCATGTTGCTCATGTTTCGAGATGCAAAAGGAACTGACCTATTATACTGTTATATATAGCCAGGCAATTAACTATTGATATAAACATTGTTAAGTAAATTGCTCCTTATTGTTATCTGCAGTTCAATATCCTTTTTATTAAAAGATGTGAATGACTTTTGGAACATTTTATCAGGTTGGCTTGCCCCAATCATGCAGTTCTTTAGTGATCATGTTTTAAACTGGGTTAGTGTCAACATTGATGCTTTTTAAACCAAGATTACTTAGATACAAGATTACAAGATATGCGTTATTTGTTGACAAATGCACATACCCAGCTGTCTAAAAGGAAGTATCTGGGTAAGTCAAACTTATTAAAAGTAAAAGTCTATGATATTTATCACTCAATGTTATTTAAATAAATCAGATTAAATACTTAAGATACCAAGGAATGTTAAAAACAACAGTAGCGCATTACAGTTGGGTTATTTTGAAAGCCTACTGGTTTTTAAACTACTGGCAAAGCATAATCAATTTGATGAAATTGAAGCCCAATCCCATAATCCCAGGTTATTGGATCATGTTTGATGTAAAGTTTAATTTATTGTAGGTACATTTCTATGTATAAAATACATTTTGTATGCATTTAATGTGATATCTTTATATTAATCCAACCATTCAAACGATGTAAATATCCTGCTGGATTTTAAGTTTTAAGTGGAAGATATTAGGGTTATAAATATAGATGGAAAATAGATGTCCAATTCATACAGAAATTATCCCCCAAACTGAAAAAAATCTGAAGAATTTCGAATGCCTCATAAATGAGTTTAAGGGACCCAAATAAGAAAAAATGTTTTCTGTAAAGCCTATTATTTTCTAGGTACACATCCTGTTCACATAAGTAATTTGGTTGGTCCCGACTGGAAAGTCAGCACCCGGACAGTGGACCACGGTCACGTACAGGACCTTCAGTCATCCTTCCAAGTGAATTTTCATGGGCAGCTGGTAGTTCTGTACGGCATTGTCTAGAAGCGGGTGTTAGGGAAATGTGAAGAGCCTGGTTCCTGTCAAATTCAGACCATTGGGGGAAATCACACCCGCATTGCGCTCCAAGAGCTGAGGTATTTTGACATGTTGAAGTTTTAGGTATCTAGTAGACAGTGTAAATGTAAATACAAAAAAATCTTAAGACAAGGTTTTGTAACTGCTTCAGTGAAGGTATAATTGAAACATTAATTCATTATTCACAATTTAAGGCTGCTGAACATGTACATGAAAAGTAACAGTGAATGATAAACTATTGCGCTGTAGAATATTGGTGAACAATATTCACAATATGACTTCAATAATTGATTTTCTCCAGCATGACTGTTTGTTTCTCATTTGCAAGGGTTGCTTGAATTATTTTACTTATAAGCCAAATTCACGGTCACATCATTTCGCAAACATTCCTTAAAACCTGCTATTTAATAACTGGATAGCTGTTTTATCTATGTTGTGGTTTATGCACCTGTCATTATATTGCCCGCCCCGGGGGGCGGCGGGCTGACCCAGTGGAATTTAACATCTTGAAATGTTTGAAGTCTAAATTCCCACCTTAGAGACAACCATTTTTGTTTAAATTCCCACCCTTGAGCCTGCTTTGTGCATCAAATGCCCCGGGGGTAATGTCAGTAAACCATGTAATCGCTAAGAATATATCAGACATGTTGGATTGGTTCTCCTATGTGTTTGCGAAATATTTGATTTACGTTTTAACAAAGCGGGAATCAATGAAATAGGATTACCAATTCTACTTTCATAGTTTGATGAATGCTTATTTTTAGAAGTTTTCTGCTGTAATCGTTTATATTCTACAGGTATAGTGAACGTTCTTTTGTGGATTTAGTATTATTAATACGACATATCGTGAGTTTCATGTGACGCCTTTCAGACTCGTAAAATAAATGGGTCTAATTCGCGAAAACAGATGACAAAGATGAAAACCGCTCGGCCCCATGCATACTATGTCTGGGTATGATGAAAATAAATGGAGAATACAATCCCTGTATACCTTTGAATATTGTTCCTATTTCTGGGGCAATCTTCTCGCCCCATCCCACAATTTTCTCGACAGAAAAAATCGATAGGTCATCCATCATGCATGCGCTGTCTGCTACTAGAAAAACACGAATAAAAATATCGCCGTCGTCTTTCGACTTTTCGCGGTTACTCCCCTTTTTTATTTTGTGGCGTCAAAATTCCCGATTACCGGGATGTAAAAACCGGCCAAAGTCTATTTCCCGGGACCCAGATTCAATAAGTTTGTCAAATTCCCGCCTTTCAGGAATGGTGTTCAGTCTAAAGCCCCGTGTATGCCCTCCGCCCCCCCAGGCGGACAAAATATTGACAGGTGCATTAAGCTCATGTTTAAACAAAAGGCATTATATAATGTATGAAAATAATATGTGTTTCTTAACCTGATTTCGAAAATGGTGACACCACTTTTAACAATTCCTATAGTTTTTAAACTTTAAGGTGTAAAGGTGTAGAGACACCCTTACTAGTGCAGTGCCACCTGTACTGTGACACAATTCCACAGGAAAACGCACTAGCCCTCGGTCTCCATCATAAGATGGTGCAAGAAGAGTTGAGGAAGCCTCTTTCGTTCCTGGATAAGGTAAGACAACTTGGTGCTTGGGCTCTATCATCAATGTCAATGCACATAGTATAGATTCTGTAAGCAAACTTGATTCACATTCAAACCATGTGTTTAAATGATATATTTGGTAAACTGTTGTTGTTTTTTATACATTTAGTATTAAGACTTGCATATTTTGTGCTTTCTGAAAGAGATTTTTATAATTCAAGTTTGCCAATAACTGTATTGCAACATTCTACTGATAGAATTATGTTATCCTCTGTAGGTGAAACCAACCAGAGCCTAGTTTTACGGTTTAAATAAAGTCTTGTTATAAGAAATTGGTCCTCTCTTTCATGAAACTTTCTTTGTAAATATATTTTGTTATGGTAGATCTAAACTTTGAACATCCATTTCATCATTAATCAATATTTTAACTTTCTTCATACAGCATTACTTTTATCAGTGGAATAGTTTTAACTTAAATTCATACACTAACTGTGTTTTCTAATCCCGTGCCACAGTGGCTGAGTGTATACATAAGCACCAATCTTCTTCCACAGTACAACTAACATATTAGGACAACTGTTGTTTACTTTCACATAATTTAATAAAAAAAACAAGCTATTAATTTTAAATCTAAATCAAACATGGAAAACTAGCATCTTACTATTTGTGTAATGTTACATAACATAAAAACTATAATTATGTCATATCCAGCCTTCTTATTCTACTCATCATTCCATTTTATGTAATGCATGTTACCTATACATTTTTTTCTTTTCATTTATTTTCAGGCTAACATCATTAGAGATGTGAGGCCGGAGGACCGGGACTCAAAGAAGTTGAGGCGGAGGATTGGCCTCATCTTCAAGGAAGATGTAAGTAATATATATATATATATTTATGTTGTACCTCACTTGATTTTGTAAAGTTACCTTGATATCTGATCATTTACTAAGTAATCTTTCGAGTCATAAAATACAGATATGATGAGGTGGTATTATACTTAAACAATGTTTTATATTTGTCATGAATGATATAAAAATGAAGAATTAAAGAAAATGCACCGTTTCTAGTCACGAGACTGATAATGATAACATCAGGCCATTCATGCAGTAAGTAGTCCATGGAACTTTGTACTCAATATTCCTGCATCAGCATGCAAGAAGATGCTGACTGCAGAGATCAAATACAAGGTAGGAAAAGTACAATAATTGAAATACATCTGTTTATTTCAGAACCTGACGAAGGTGATAGGAAAGTTTTCCCTATATATGGCGGTGGCATCCCTGGAGCCTGTAGGAGCTTGCGGTGCGGGTGGAGGACAAGTTGTCGACTCGCATTGTAAAGACAATGATGAAGGTCTTGCCCGACCGCAAGAGGGATGCCCTTGAAGCACTTGAAAAGGGAATGAACAACTTCAAAAGTTTGATGTGAGCATTTGTTTACCATTTAATGATATTCTGAACTTATGAAAGTGTTTATACTACTAAATTTACTTTGGTAATTGCTAAGGTATTGCAAAGTGAAGCATTTTTTGTGGCGAAATCATTTAAGAGGATCTAAGGCCATCAAACATTTTTTTTTGTTTTGCTGTCACATGATTCTAGTTACCCGTAGCATTTCTGTAAAGAGAAATTTAACACATATAATTTGTAAAGCTTTTTTTTAACATATTTATAATAATCCTTGTCATACCATTCTAGGTAGGAAAAACAAAATTACATTCTTTTAAAACATCCATATTTTTATGTTTTATCAGATGGTTAATTAAACACATACATTTCAGGTCAGTGTGAAATCTGAGGAAGGGGAGGAAAAATCCAATAAGCGAAAGGTAGGAAAAAATATTTGAGTGGTCATGTTTTATAAATAACTGTTTTTTACATTAGAGAAGAATAATGTACCTAAAAGAATTTCAAAAGAACAGTGTTTGGTCTATGTGCACTGAAAACAATAAAAAGCAACAGGCATGAAATTAATATGTAATTTTAAAAATTGCAGCTTTGTTATTTTGACAAAACTAAAGTACAAAAAAACACAAAATATTTTAGGACTTTCAGGACATTAAAACTAAGGTTGTCTTAATGTTTTCTTTTCAGGCTGAAGATGATGTTGAGTAACTGCAGGAGGAGGTTTCTGTGAGTGCAGTGGAGTCCCCGCCATCTCTTGAATTGGAAGAGTTAAAGGTAATTATAAAATAGTTTCAAGTGTAACCTTCTATAAATATAATTTCTATTCCTGAAGCTTGCTTATAATTGCTTTCTGGTTTTCAAAGTA
Organism: Mya arenaria; assembly: GCF_026914265.1. Lineage (NCBI taxonomy): Eukaryota > Metazoa > Mollusca > Bivalvia > Myida > Myidae > Mya > Mya arenaria. The sequence continues at coordinate 27,290,395 of NC_069128.1, forward strand.
CTAAGAGGTCAAATTAATGTAGCCTTGTCATAGCCTTGTTGTTGGTTTCTCTGTCATGTAAAATCTTTCTGCAGTATGTTTCGTTGTGATAAAAAATACTTAAACTTGGAATACATAAAACAGTGACAATATGTAAATATACCGAGGAGTGGTCATTAGGACCTCACATAGTTAAATAATATCTGTAAACTATTGAGTTTGCTTCCAGAAACGTTACGATGACTTCAAAGAAGCCTTCAACCGCCTGAAGGAAGAACAGTCAATGAAAGAAGTAAGTTCTGATTACGTTCAGATCTATTGGGATTGGTTGAGTAAATGATTGTGCTAAAAGGAGTTTGTAGTATTCAGCTTAAGTTAAGACAAATGAGTATCCTGGATGTAGTACAGAGTATGCTCCGTTACTTAGTCTTTGATGTACTGAATTTTTGAAAGAAGCAAGAAAACTTAAGAATTTGATGGTGATAGTTTAAAAAGTATTGTATTTCAATATGTTACTTATGTTATCATATTGCAGGACTTTAGTGATGGGGAGGAGGTATCTGCCAAGTGGGTCGAAGACGGGCAGACCGTTTGGTATGATGCTGTTATCATAAAGAAAGGTATTGTGTTTCGCTTTTTCATTTAGTTCAAAAACACTATCAGATCTAAATAAAAAAGAATGTTTCACACAATAACTAGGGTTCGTAGAAATATCCCAAACACGATGTTGTTGGATTAAGAGCGCAGAATGATCTTCCTGCAACAATTGGTCAATTAGGCCTGGTCCCACTATGGGTACGTTAACCATCACAGCGTAAAGTGTGATAAATGAGAAAAAGAACATAAAATTAAAATTCAGTCACATTGAAACTAACCTTATTATATTTACTGGATTTGTTTAATAGTTACATTCCAACATGACAATGTCTGTATGATCTAATTTGAATACACATTGATATGGTTGTCTAGAAACGCTCAAATTAATTAAAAAAAATGACATAACATGTTAATGGCACATCCAATATTGAAGATCCATGTTAAATTCACGTATACTTCTGTTCATATTGAATTCAACAGAAAATACATTTCTTTTTAGCTTAATTGAACAAGAACCATAACTCTATCTTAGCTTACTACAGATTGATTGTCTTTTTTAGCTTGTATGATTTTTTAACAAAATGACGAGCTATTGTTGTCACTTGATTGTCATCATTGTCATTGTCGGAGGCGTTTGTTAAGTTTTGCCTGTAGGTCACTTACATGGAAACTTTCAAAGCTATCTCTTTGAAACTTGGAAACTTGTTAATCTTAAACCCCTCTTCACATTGTACCCTAAAAATGCTGAGTCTCGTCTGTTTTTTTGGGGGTAAAAAATATAAAATTTAGCTGATTTTGATAATTGGACATAGCTTCTTCAATTTTTCACAGACAATAAATGGATAATGCCATCAATATATTAAACATGATTTTGAGTCACACATTTGGATTGGTAGGGGGAGGATGGTAGATATTTTATTATTTTTGGACTTCGTAATTTTAAGCTAGCTAGTTTTTTTAGTTAAGTTTTGCGATAAGGTCACTTACATGGAAACTATCAAAGCTGTCACTTTGAAGCTTCGGTAAATTGTTCATCTATACTCTTCTTAACATTGTATCCTAAAGATGCTGAGTGACTCACCTGTGTTTTGGGGTGATACCATTATTTTTTTATTGATTTTGGTTGATGTTGAGAATTGAACTTAGCTTCTTTAATTTCTGTTGATTTGATTTCAATTTCTTTCAAAGACAATTAATGGATAATGCTTTCAAAATATCAAACGGGTTTTTGAGTCACACATTTGGAAGGGTAGGGGGAGCATACTTTAGTACTATTGTGCATCGTAATATTTAGCAAGTCTGTTTTTTTCAGTTAAGTGCTTGGTCACCTTCAAACTTTGGAATACCTATTCACTATCAAATGTACAACATGAAATAAATGAACCGTAAAAGGATATAATCAGACGAGCGTTAAGTGTTTTCTTGTCAACTGCGTCATTTTTAAATTACTCAATGGATTTATTTAAACAACACACATTGGTTAAGCATGATACGTAAAAATATAGTGAACGATAATGGTATGGCCTATTTACAAAGAAATACTTTGCCATTCCTGTGCCCAGGAGGTAGCCGTTACTCCTGTGACAGCTCTTTAGTTTAATGTGTAGACTCATGTAGTGGTTCTTTACCAAAATTGTTCAAGAAATGACATTGGAGTTAAAAGTTGGCCACGCTTCCGGGATTCCTTTTTTCAATACACTTATTTAGTAAAATCTTAGAAATTTGTACGTATTTGTTTTAACTATACTTTAAGAAAAAGAAGGGCTTTTGAACTCATTTTGACATTAACAATCCCATGTAAAGTATCATCATAAAATTATGTGAACTATTGCAGTTATTAACCTATTTTTTTCTTCAGAGTATTACATTAAGTATGTGGCGGACAACCACAGGTGTCGAGTTGGGCAGGCTTTCCTGAAGAAGAAGTAATGGGCAGATATAAAACAATATGTTATGTTTGTTTGTTGTTATGAGTGTAAATAATGTACATATATATATGGTTTCTTTTCACATTGTGCCTATCTATATCAAATACTGTTTTTCTATTGGTTGACAATTAAACATAGTGTATATAGTAATTATATCTGTTGATATTTACAATTTTAGTTAATTTTCTGCAGTTAATTGAATAAAACTGGTTAAGTTCTTTGGTAAGGTAAAAGTTGCCCAAAATTGTTTTTGATTGGTCAATATTTGTATGAAACTTCATATTAACCAATGATATCATTTACTTTTGGACAGTTGCCTAAAGATGACCTGTGGACATATAATCCAAGTTGTATACAATTTACTGCTGCTGTCTCATAATTAAAGATGATTAACAGTCATTTGTTTGGATGCAACACTGCAGAATGTATAAGATGTTTTGCTTCAATAAGGTAATTGACTTTCAGCTGCAAAAGTTTATTTAATTGATGCACTAAGTATATATATATATATATATATATATATATATATATATATATATATATATATATATATATACTGTAGACTGATGATAAAGGACATAATAATTATAATTTGTTAAATTTAGCTATTCTTTGTTTATTTTCTTGTATTGCTGAGCTGTATTTTTAACAAAGCCATGCAATTTGAGATGTGTTAATAACATATATACATCTTTCTGTATCTATACATATTAATCTTGTATTTGTTCAGTTATTTTTATGCAAATGATTTTTTTTTATTTTGGCCCTTTTATACACTCATTCATAGAGCAGGACTTTGTACAGTTTTATCTGCAGTGTATGGGCTGTCCGGCTAGTAGCCTCCAGTAATTTGTATATAGTACATATAGTAAAAGGTATAAATAAAGAGGCCATTGTCCAATCACCACCAAATTTGGTCAAAAGGTGTATGAGCATAATATCTTGGTCAAAGTTGATACCCAGCAGTATTTCTTAAGTCAGTTCATCACATTTAGTTATAGGAATTATATTAAATTGGTCTTGTAAGATCATTTATTGTAGAATTGTTGCCCAATCTTCACGAAATTTGGTATGAAAACAATTTCTTGGACTAGTTTGTTAACCAGCCTATAACTTGAGTAACATTCAGGATAAATGTTTTTTTTTTAGAAATTACTTTAATTAGGTATTTTCCAATCAATTACAAAGCCTTTCCAGTCACCAAATTTTGTCAGAATGTGTATGGGCAGAATGCGCTGATCAAGTTTTACAACAAGCCTTGTGTTATAATAAAAAACATTTATTGTGATAGATTAACCTGTTGTTGTTTATGTGTAATATAATAAAATAAATTATTATTTAATGTTATGCGATTTTCTTTTTCCTTGTATTGTTCGTGTGTGATTTTCTACAGAATACAGTTATAGCATCATCCGTGTGGTTTTAAAACAATATATATAGATATATAAATATTACATCTATTATTTTAATTATAATTTAACATTCTAGTATGGAAGAGGTATTTAAGGGCGGGCAGCGATGCAAAAGTGGATGGGGATGGTCAAAATCTAATACGTTAAAAAAATGTTTTATTTATCTTTGAGGAAAGATATGTTTGGGAGTGAAACATTTATTCTTGGCGACCTGTTTAGGGTTAGTAAGGAGTTAAACAAATTTTACAATAAAATATTTTAACAGATTTTGGATAAAAACGCATTCACATTATTACGGAAATGTCTGTCGACATTAGTACTTCGTTTTTATGTCAAAATGCACCAGACTACCTATTCAACAATGCCTTGAGAGATTTTGATGATATCTTGTCAAATAAAAAAGTACTACAGAACAATAATTTCGTGGATGAAAGTCCTTTCCGGGTTACAAAAATGCATATATCGCTTTTATAAAATATCAGCAATCAACACAAAGCCACAATACATTGTTGATAGGGCAGTTCCGATAAACATGACTCACAAACATATTCGTTTTGTATAAAGACATTTCCGGGAAAACGTAAATGCTTTTTGATTGGAAATCTGATAAAATATTCTTTCGTAAAAAATGCTCAACTCCTAATTACAGCTTTTCATGTTGCATCGGATATGAGTCATGCTTGTTGAATATTGAACCTCAAAACTAAATAGAAGTTGATTTTTTAAAACATTTAAAATGTTGGTTTCTTTATCGACTTTTTCATAGTTCCGACCCTTAAAGCAAAATTTGTACCCGAGTTCTCGAGATTAGAAATTTGACTTAGTTGCTTCTGGAATATAAAGACTTTCTAAAGGTAATACACACATATGCTGTTCAAAAATATTAAGCAATACAAAAGAAATCAATTCACGAAATAACCTGAACACATTCCGTACATGAGTAATCGAGAAAACATAAAACGTTCTTCCAATCTTTAAATCACACAACATTATTTAGCAAAACATATTATTTTCTTCATTATATGCAACATATACTGTACAAAACGCTTTCATGTTAAATGCATCACAATCATTGAAACCAACACGCACATGCAGCACAGGGACACTGGTTGTTTGTTTTTATAAAACGGGGTCTTTGTCATTATCACATTCAGAAAGTATTAAAGTTCATAGTATTCTATTTCTATTTAAAACCTTTAAAAATGTATACTGGTAGCTTTTTTGTAGACTTTTTTATTTTTAGCAGGTTCAAGCTGTTTCCAACCATTATTAACTTTTCTTGTTTTAACGCCTTGCCTCCTATGGACCTTTACCGCTTCTTGCTGATGAAAAGCATTGAATATTGAAGGTGAAGGAGGGTCCCAAATGCCTCACCGAATAATTTATTATTGTGATTTCACTTCAAAGTGTTGATAATGTTATCATAGTATCCTGCCCTGGCTTCGAAATAACATTCGAAAAAAATCACATGACTTAAGTATCATTGTATAGGTTAACAGGACACATATAAGTTACAATGTCCTAGTTTCGATTATCCAATTCTCTTCTGCTGTCACCAAAATTTTAAACCTGCAATAAATCCAGTAACTGCATCTGCAGCTGTGATCAAAGCTGTGCCAACACCACTTACAACAAAGTCAACCACGTTACCAAGCAGCGTTCTATCATTTTCAATATCGTTTTTGAACTCGTTGTAATTGATTGTTGTTTGGTAAGTAATTTGAGGCACAACTTTCTGCGATTTTCTTGCCTTGCGTTTGCTGACGGGATCGTTCTCGGGGTAAGGTGGAAGCATTTCATCTACGTCTTCATCTGCAGTATTTCTTCTCAGCCACTTTGGAATCCATGACTTCACATTTTTTTTATTCTTCGATTTGATATATTCCTCAGCAAAAAGAGCGATATTTTCCGTGCATTCATTCGTAAAGAAAGGTTGTTTTTGCCTTTTTGTTTCCTCAATGATTCTTTCATAGATAACTTTTACTTGATCTTCAACACATCCACAACTATTATCTATGATCAGAACTTTTTGTTTGCATCTCTTGAGCAATTCATCTAACTTTGGGTGTCTTTCAAGAGTACTTCTCTTCTCCCCACCGATATATTCATCTCTCTCTTCATTGTTTTTTGTATATGTAAGGACTACATATCCAAAATCCCCAACCTTTTTACCAAAAAAGTCGAAAAATAAATCAACTGTTTTTGCAATTTCCTCTGAAAATCTATCTGGTCGCAAAGTAAACAGAATAGCATTAAAACCGGGTACTGTGAGTGCGACACATTTCGAAAGTTCCTGGTAAACAAACGTATCATCATGACCGGAATCGAAGAATCCAGGAGTGTCAACAATATCTATTTGCCACCCAAATCTGTTCGCCTCCTGAAAAAGAATATGCAACTTGCTTAATTGTCAGCGTTGTATGTTATTAAACTAGACCTGCTCTAGGTAGATACATAGAGTCATATTGTAGCTTAGGTTAGAAGCAGCCGTCCTCGAAATTTTAGATGTAACTTTATGTTTTATACCATTTTGAAAAGACAGAATGATCTGTATTTGATTCTGTATCTGAATCACCGCCCCATGCCTACCAACATGATTATCCAAGTAAGGCACCACCATAAACAATAACTAGCAGTTGGTATAATTAAAACACATAAATCTGCATTGGCATCAAACTGTAGTTTAAGTAAGAAAGGAACGTTCAGCAAATGTGTGAATAACAGGTAACTGAATAACAGGAGTTTCAAGACGCAATCGTGTGACCTCTCATATTTTTCCTGATGTGCTTCATGGATAAAAAAAACTTCACCACAATTAACATGAAGGCCTGATACGATCAAGTTGAAATCGAATATTCACACAAAGTGCGAACAACATTCACAGAAGGCAGTCTTGGATTTGATGATAATTTTAAAATGCTCTTCGGATTAAGCCCTGCCACATATTAGTGACGTATGAAAGAATGCTTAGGAAACATGAATATGAATGTCGGGATGATGTATTTTGCTGGTTAAATAAATTTTCCATATGAACAACAACTTAAAAGAATTGATCAAGTATTGACACAATTGGCCAAATGTAATTATAAACGCAAGTGCGAATGCTGTGAAAAAAATGCTATTTTATACAGGTTAAATAATTTAGCGTTTGAGGACACGTTAAAGGCGTTGATAGAGTATAAACAGAACCAGGAAAAGTGGAAGAAGTAATGAAATCGCCAACACAGAATACGATGAGGTGGGATTTTGTTTAGCTCGCGGGATACTACAGCAGAATCGTATAAGATTTCAGAAAAATGAAACGCCTTTTATCTGAATTGATACATTGAACACCACCAAAGACGAAAAGTAAAATTATTACTAGGGACTGAAAGCGGACCATTGAAGAACAAAGGGAGACCAGCAATCTAAAAGACATTTTATCTGAAACACCGATATAAGCATACCCAGATTTCACTTAACCATTAATTTTTACTACAGATATCTCTGGAAAAAATTTAAAGCTGCACTCTCACAGATTCACCGTTTTGACAAGTTTATATTTTTTGTCTTGGAATGAGCAAATTTTTGCGAAAATATCTGCAAACCAGTGATATAAGACTGCTGACAAAAGATCAGATCGCAGATTTTCATAATCCCGTTCGAAAATTAATGTTTTATGGCGAAAAGCGTTACTGACGGTTTAAGAAAAATGCATAAAACATCAATTTGTGACATTAAATATGAAAATCTGCGATCTGAATTTTGTCACCAATCTAAAAACACTGGTTACCATGCATTTTTGCATAAATTTGCTCGCTCCAAGAAAAAATAAACAGTTGTCAAAACGTTAAATCTGTGAAAGTGCAGCTTTAAAGGCAGTATTTATCAGGAGCAGGAAGGTCAAAAGAATGTGATATGCTAGCAGAGCATTGTCAACAAATATCAGAAAATATATTGCGCACAAACTATAAGATAGATTAAATGTAGAATTGCTGTTGATATCTATAGATGTAACAGAGGTGGCACTTCATAAGCTGTTTAGAGAACTTAGATACACTGCAGAGATAAGAAAATAAGTATTGATAGGGACATACCCCATCATGGAGACACTAGAGATGAAGTGGACAATAGAGGTTTGACAGAAACAAGACCTGAAGCTGAAGAATCAGAAACTGGATTCGACAGAGATGCAGCTAGTAAGAACAAAGACTCGGGAACTATTGTCTAGATGGATAAACAGAAAGAAAAGTATGATACAGATAACAAAGGAGACGAAAAGTCGTTAGAGAAACAAAAGAATAAGTAAGAAGAGTTGCAGAAGAAAAGGCAGCACATGGGTAATACTGAAATAGCGAAGATTATAATGAGAGGAATACTTAGGAAGATCAAGAACAACTAGTAGAGCCAGAGCCCAGACGCTAAAATGGGACCAGACAACCAGCTCAGAGGTACGAAGTCTACCAGAGGTGCATTGTAACTGTGAGATCTGAGAATCTAAGCATTAGTGAGTTGGGGATTTCACGATTACTTGATTCAGTGGATGGAATAGTTGAACTCAACTTAATAGATTATATAGTGAAGTAGTTATATAAGCTGGTAAAATGGTTGTATGTATATTTTTTGTAACAAATGCTGTTTTTGACAAAACAATTGTATGACCTATTATCCATGTTGCACAGACGGTAATATTCTATTTTGACTGAAGGTGGAAGAAGCATACACTTTTTGAATTTTGTCTTTGGTAAGAAGTCAGGACACAATTCGTGAAGTTGTGTTGCATTAAATTAAATTGAATTGTATATATAATCCGTATTGTATAAAGCTCTGGATCACGATTTGTAGGTGTCATAGACATATTGAGAGAAAATGTGTGGACATGTTATGAGTTTTGTAGAATGCATTTAAAACAAACTACAGTTAAGTAGGAGCACTAGTATAGATGTTTTTGTGATATGAATGACAAGACATCATTTAACGGAGCAGAGTAGTATGTAGCTTAGGTAATGTTTTTAATGTATTGACTCAGGACATTTTCCCTCATGCAAATTTTAGAAGCAACCTGATGTTTTGACTTTGTTAAGCAGAATTGTCTGTATTTGATTCCATGTTTGCTTTATGTATTAGTCTAGGACGTGCAAAGTGTTTGTATTGGAATGTTGACATTTGGTTAAATTTATTACTAAAAAAATTATGTGTTATATATTTTCGTGATTCTAGGCTTTGTGTGTAGGTTACAAGATAGAAGTTAAAACACACTGTCTGTATTATGTATGCTTATGTAGTTTTGGATCTGGTGCAACAAAGCGACTAACTGAACATACGTCTTCTTTCCCCTGATTATATACATTTTAATTAAGTGTGATATTCACGAGGAATTACAATATAATACGACATAAGCTTATTTATAGCGCAGTGTCACAAACTTATATATTATAGCAAAACAGTGCTGCTATTATGTTAGAATCAAATATTGAATACTGAATACAATTCATGATATTTGATGGTGTTGAGTTATAGTTGATAAGGCTATTGGCTGCAATAAAATTTAACCCCGTCCTGTGTCCAATGATGACATAATCAGTTAAAGTATATCTAATTGCCATAACGACATGAGTTCGAAGTGATTGCCATTTCAAGTCACAATGAGCTGGCCCTAAGATACATACGTTTTGAAACTTTAGCATTAGCCTTTAAAGTGACACTTATTCAAAATCAATACATACACATGTGTAACAAACATCAATTGTGACTGATTAACCTTTAAATACTTACTGAATGATGCATTTATGAAAAATATTAATAACTGATAACACGACTGCAACCGTGTATTTAATAGCAGAAAGCGCAAAAATATTAAATGATTGGTGAATGATAAAAGCTTTACTGTAGTCTACTATAGTCTCATAAGGTAGAAAAACCGTGTTTTTTGCTCATTTCTTTCAAACTAAACTCGGTATCGCTCATCAGAACCACTGTTTTCGAAATTTATTCATCCTTTTTGGAATATTCAAAAATATTATTAATTGTGGTAAATCTTATCTGGGAGTAAGAGTGCATCTTTAAGACAAACTGGAGTAAACTTAACTCAAAATTATGTTCGATAAAATAGATATTGTAAACTGTTTTAATATTCCCTGGTTATAGTAGTGTTTTATTTCCATTTCTTGTTCTTAAACTGAACATACGAAACATATCATTTGAGAAGGATCCAAGGATTTAATTTGCCTTATTGAATAAATTGTGGGATGACTGAGATTAGGAAATGTACGTTTCACAAACTATAGGAGAAACTGGAGTGATATGATAAGTTAGGGTTTCGAATGGTCTGGCTATATAGCCTGGCTTTCGCTGTCACAAGTTCAGCTTCGATCCCCCAACCCTGTCTTATCATAGATGCATTTGTCGTGATTAATCCGAAACGTATGACCAAATGCTATATCTGTGTACAAAGATGCCACTACATTGGGAATACGAGGAATGACGACTGTACCACTACTCGAACAGCGATAAGTGTACGTCTTTACTCTAGCCCTTAATGTTATGATTTGGGTTGCGATTAAACACAAAATGAGAAAATCGTTGTGATTGTTGAACAATGAATGGCATTCTGGGTGATGATGATCAATTTAGAAGAGCCATGACAATTTTGAACTGTCGTTGTTCTGCTTCAACAAATTGTTTGTGTTTTAGTGTGTGTGTTTTTTTCAAAACAGCCACGAACTACGTCCATCCACGATGACAAACTAAATCCTGGTTCTTAGCCCGATTGGCTGCAACTTATCGTAGAAGCAATACTCTTGGTGAATCGGAAACATATGACTCAAATTGCACCTCGTACAAAAGTTGACGATCACTCTTCGGCCCATGCCCTTTGGCAAAGACAATAAGAATACTGCTTATTGTACCACGGCGATGTTACGGATAGAAACGATTTATACTCGACAAAAAAATCCCCACGATAGTTCAAATAAATGTTCCATTCATCGCAAATTGTAGAAGCACAACAACAGTTCTGAACAGGTCATAATTGTCGTGGCTCTTCCTGTTTCACGATCGGTGAAACATTTCCGCAACGTTTTAGATCATGGTCAATCATAGCCTTAACAGTGGAAGCTAGAGACAGGCCTAAGGCAACGAATGGTCATTATATTATGCCTAATTGAGTGGCGACAGTACTGAGGTTTATTTGTTAAAAAAAAACATAAGAGAAATGATAGACGAAACAGGCGATAAACTGTAGTTTTGGGCCTGAAAAAACAATGCATTTTGATTGCAGAAATCGGTCAGTTCAAATTCAGATCATATCCTATTTAAATGTATATCACTGGGTCAAATGTTAAAACACAAACTTTTTAACCCTCGAATGGCCACATTTTATACCGTAGATTTATTCAATCAAACAGAATGTGTGTTTTAATGAAATTTTGGCCAGGTTCGATTATGGATCATATCGGATAAAAAGGTCAACTGGTCAAAAGTTGGAAAGACCATGCAAGCACTCTGTCGGGGCAACAATTCGTATCTAATGTATTTTAACATTTCATTTGCACTGGAAAAACAGCTTTAAGCCAAGTTTGATAAAGATTAGATACATCCGATATGTTATGTCAATATTTCAAACACTGACCTAGGAAGTGATACAAAATTTTGGATAGCAATCACGCAATAATTACTCCACATGTCTGAATTATCAACATATGATGTGCTGAATCTTTTTGATATACTTTTTTTCCGTTTTGACGCTTTTGGACAGCCAACTCAAACTTCTTTAAACATGAAAACTTTCATTTAAGCATGAATATGATTGTCTCATATGTTCAAGTATTTTTAAATGACTTTCGTTTTTAACTATGTCAAATTCAACATCAAAAAGAAAAAAAAAATCGATCAAATAGTATAATTCGCAAGGAGTGATCTTACTTGACGATGACATGTTTTTGTCACAGAGCGGTGTCCTCTACCAGGTTTGAATGCCTTTCTTCCCAGCAGGCTGTTTCCAGTTTCGCTTTTCCCATGCCCAGTGTGTCCGACCAGAAGTATCCTAAGCTCTGAAGAAAGATGACTATATGTCAAGGTTTTTAATAGCTTACAGTCTTCCGGTATGTAACGGACCTTAAATGCTCATCCGACAACAGGTAAATATATAAAGTGCGTTTTGTCATTGTAAACTAGAATGAACACCATTGAGGCAGTATGTTGACTATGACAAGTATCTACGATACTACGAAATATAGTTTGTGATAAGAAATGCCCAGTTTAACTAGGATTAACCCATTTCGCATATTTTTAAATTCAAACGATTTTATGGGGTATTAATACGATAACATGATCAATAACTTACTGATATTTTCAATTGATTTTGTTTATTTTACAAGATTTACAGCTCAACTTCCATTCCTTCAATGAACTGCCTTTCGCCAATTACGTTTATCAATCGATGAACGCAACATCTTCGGATATGTTCGGATCGCAATTCATCGCATAGCAATATACATGGAAACTATTGATCTTATTATTATTTGTATTGTGTCAGCAGGTCCCGTAAACTATAACTCAATATTTAAGAAAGTGTTAATTTATTATATTTTAAATGGTTTGTTGCCAAAAGTGTTTAAATTTTACGTTTAAAAGTGAGTTCAAGTGGTTATTGTGACGTCATTTGAAAAAGATGTTTCCGGTTACAGTCGGGTCGTTCTATTTACAGAATGAGTAAGAAAGGATTACTGAAAGGTTATCCTAAATGAAATGAAGTATTTTTTTTCAACAATTATTGAATAAAATAATGAACTTTTGGTGTAAATATAAGTAATGAATTGCGGTATTGATGTCATTATCGGGGATATGAACGCAATTGGGCTGGTCAAATACGCGCGGACTCCACATACTTTGACCAGCCCAATTGCGTTCATACCCCGATAATAACATCAACCCCGGAATTCATTCCTTAATTGAAAAATAATAATATCCAAGATTTGATAGTCTGTCACTTTTAAAATAACTTTTTACTGAAATGAATGTTTATTCAATAATGTTAGTACCTAAGTTTTTACTTTAGAGTTAAAGGTTTACACATAAATATACATAAATATACATACTTATTTATTTCCAAAAACAGTGAAAAAATAACCGAAAAGAAAGAACGATGTAAAACCTTGATTAATATCTAGATCTTCAAGAATGACATAGCTTCGCCTGTAGCATTTTTCCACCTGAGTACGGTAAGCCCCGATGATACTAGTACATGATACATCCATTCATGTATATATTTATGCAAAGAATAGAATGTGTAAACTTAATACTTACTCGTTTGCCAAATTTAAGGGTATTCAGTTACATCGATTATCAGGATATCAAGTAAGATGCATTTAGAGCTGTTACTTTTGAACGAACTTAAGTTCTATAAATTTATAATGATTTAAATAATAATTTAAGAAATAAATTGTGTTCACCAGTCCTGCCACCTATGATTTGCAATGTACCTTTTGTTTCGTCGTCTCCAAGTCCATCTGCAATAAAAGGAATGTAAATATGTATCATCTTTGTGTAACAATTAGTATCAATTAACTGAAGAACTAAGCAAGGCATAAGCCTTTGTACTTGTGCAATATTTAATTATCAATATCACATTAAAATGGCCTCAGCGATAAAGGTTAAATATATGAAGCCCTTTTAGTCATTCAATACGTCGTTTTTTGGGAAACGAACTACATTAGGTAAATAACTGAAATTCACAACAGGTACTTACTTGATCCTAATTTCTAAAAATATATCAAGTGAATGTAGCTTACTTAATTTAGACAATTACCTCCTTGAACTTATCTTTAAATTTATTTCCACTCAAAGTCGCAAACCTCTTTACGTGAAAAATGTACGACAGGCCTTATTTATACTGGAACTTGACATTGTTTTTTTTTAGAAAATAACTACCTAGTTGTTCAAGTTTTGAAGTCCCAAGGTCGAACTCGTCTGAAAAAAAATGATAAAGTAAATAAAGTACCCGTACGTGTGTGATACAAGAAGAAACCATTATTGTATAGAACAATAATGCTTGCCATCTGCCAGCATGAAGTATTTCGCTACAGCTGCAGTTGTATACACACTGTGTGGGAATGGACACCGGATATAGCTCGAAAAATGATCAATCAATAAGCATTTGATTCTGACACATGGTAAGTTTTTTGTTATTATTATTTTATTTTATAGTGATATTTATCAAATTCGAAGAGCTTCGAATAGATCAATCCTGTGCAATACACGACTATAATGGAAATGTGTCTCCTCTTTTGTATAATAGCAAAATTCTCGCCGAATGTTGCATGATCGCTCACAAATGTTCCGTAATGTGGTACGATTTCAAACATAAAACAACAAATAGAAAATAAGAATGAAAACTGAATCGAGCGATTTCATTATAATTACAGCATCTAATATTGTGTATGATATCAATACGATATGTTTTGTTGTTATGGAGATATTCATCCTTTTTGATGACCTGAAGATGTACCGGGGATAGCTGAAGCAAATAAATAACTGCACAGGGGATAGCTATTAACTGTACTGAGGATAGTTGCGATGTATTTATATTAACGAGACTGTGATGATGGTTACGTCTTCTTAACTCTATGCAAGCTCATGGAAAATTGTCCAATGTTGTCCATATCGAATAATTAGAGCAATAATGTTTCTGTTATATGTATAGTATACCTTACATAAATGTGTCCCTTGTTTGTATATATAATTTAAATAAAGATGATCGGTCCGTATGTCTTTGCATTCTAATGAAAATTCAGTTTTATATCATCAGCTGTCCATATCATAAATATAATATTGACCGGTGACGTCAAACAACTAGTAAGTGCGGCTTGCTATTTTTACAACGACGTAGAAAAGTCGCAAGAAAACTTCATTAGCTTTGTTTAATAAAACACACCTACAGCGCTTTAAAAGTATTTAATGGTAATATAAAAGGTTCGGTATAATATAAAAAATATTTACATTACACTTCGGGCACCAGTCAATTGTATCCACGGCCCCCCAGGTCCTGGGGTATACCGGGGATAGCCGGGGAAAAGGGCCGTGTTTTTACTTTCCATGTGCCCCCGCAGGGCCGGGTGACCGCGGTGGTTTTGTCATAGCGCCAAATTAAGCGGAGATTGGGCCTTATGTAGAGTCTCTGGGGTGCGGGGGCATTTGGCCGGGGTTGAACCATCAGTTTGTTCCCGCAGGGCGGGGATTTTACCCGGGGTTGGCTGGACCGAAAGTCAAAGTCCCGGCTATTTTTGCAACGTTTTTGCACACTAAGTCATCAATAATAAATAATATATTGTGATCAAATTTTGTTCACTTGAAGCTGTTTCTAAGCTTGGATCGATGTTGCTATTACTTAGAACAGGAAATGGTCTCAGCTCGCTCACTTCACCGAGAAACTAAGTATTGTGACCAACCTTGTAATATAAGCAGCATGCATACACATGTATACGTTCATTTAGGAGGACATGTACCAAACTCATTGATAACTTAAGTTTATTCAATAATTTGTCATAACATTGTACTCTCACTTTTGCAGATAATTTGAAAAATGGATTTGACGGATGCATCCATGGATTTGTTAGCGGTAACTGTGACTGAGGATAATGGAAAAAAGTTTGTGTGCAGCATATGTACCTATTCAACTAACTACAAAAGCAACCTGAAAAGGCATATGAATGTACAAAGAGACATACCAAGAACCAGCACTCCAAAATCTAAAGAAAGGCGAATGAAATATCGAAGCCATTAAATATTATGTGTATTGTATATATACTGTTATTGTGTTACGATCATCTTGGTCCATTTTTACATGCTATCCCCAGTACACATTGCTCAACTTTGAAACTATCCCCAGTACACAAAACGGCTATCCCCGGTACAGTATCGTGAACATTTGTAAGGGCATATATTTAACAGTTTAAAAGTTACATTGCCAGTTTTTACAATAAACATAGTTTAGCTTATGCTTGTAAAATCCTTCAATTCAGATTTCTTTATTTATTCGATATATTTCCTAAGATTACAATACTTACGAAATTCTGTGAGTTTTGAGGTGATCATCACAGATTTAGAGTAACATTTTTCATGGTCTGCTGATTTTTAGGCATTATAAAGCACAACATAGGCCAAATTTAGCATTCAGCTTTTAGTTCAAACACTTGTTTTATTTGTGGATACGGTAGATAATCGTTAACACAGCAAGATCTTACCTCTGGTCTAGAAAAACAACAGCATATTGGTATGTTTACTTATCACTTTTTGAGCTATATCCGGTGTCCATTCCCACACAGTGATACACAAGCGTAAGTATCTTCCATGAGCAAGAAATTTTACAGAAATATATCCCGGCCCGAGTACAAGGTAGTTTACGCAAACGAAGCATTAAAAAATATGTTGTTACTTCTTCGGCGTGTTTGCATCGATGTGCTTATTGATTCACGTCGTCTATATATTGGACATTGATTTAAAGTAACATGTCCAGGTTTCTATCAGGACCAATAAAATAATGTTAGACGGTCCTTCAAACAGTGATGTTTTAACATGTTTAACTACGCAATTTTACTCAAAACATGTATTGGAACACTTTTCTAAAGTCTTTATCTACAAAACATCAACATTTTAGAGAAATTGATTAAGCAATAAAAAATTAATTTCATTTTGATGTATTTTATCGCATTAGAATATGGCTTATTAACTTACGAAAACAAATTTCATTTTTAATTCAGTGATAAAACGTCAATAAAGTGTTGTCTGATATAAATGGAGCGTTATTCTTGACGACGATGAAAAGATACATGAAGATATTTAAAGGCGGTCGATTAAGTAAAAAAGAGGACAAAAACAACAACACAAATGAATGTGGTCTAATTGTAGTTATCGTCACTTAAATATTCATTATAATTCTTCCAAATGTACGAAATTTAAACTTGAGCAACGGAGATCAAGTAAGCAACTCAAAGCATAACCTATTTTTCTGTATAACTCATTTTTAGTATAACATTGCTCTATTTCTATTGATCAGAAAAAAATATCACCCTGGATATTGTAAACAAATCAATGGGCAAAAATAATTGCTTAATTGACAATATCTTATCAATCAATCAGTTTATATCTTAATTTAGATTTATGATGAATGTTTACTTTAATGCAGTAGTACATTTTCCATCTAAACTAATATTTATATGAAAAACTTAAGAGGAGAACGTGATATTTCTTCTTGATTTCGGGAGAAAACGTATGCGAAGACGTTCGGTGCATAATGTGTTTAAACAGGAAATGACTTCATGAACATATAACACTTTGTGATTTAATTTCACCGGATAAAGCGTCATAATTTAACAAAAAGCAGATTTTTTTTAAAAGCTTTATATCTTTGTTGAAGTTCTGACTGGATATGCGTTCTACTTATTAACCGACTTAAACAGACCGGATGTATCTTTTGTTAAAAGAAATCCGGATTATAAGTATCGTCCATGGCTGAGAGTGTAAGATAGGTTCATCCCGGCCCAAGCGTAGGGTATTTCCGAGTTTCCGCAAAACACCCTGCGCGAGGGTTGGGATGAACCTATCTTACACGAGGGACTATGGTAGATGTTTTTTCTCCCACCTCAGTTTAACAAAATTCAGTAAAAATGTATTTTTGCTGGAAATCTTTTGTGCGTGGGGAAGAAAATGCGTATGGACATGTGATAATTCGTGGCTGTCATGGATATGCGCGCAGTGATTCAGATTATGTTAAAAGTCAAATCGGTCTTTAAATAGTTCTGAGAAGAGTGAAGCATTTCTTGAAAGGTGCCTGAAAACTTTTTATGGTGACATTTAAAGCGAGAAATAATTAATTAGCATTCTAAATATTGCCACAAGACAAGGTTTCTATGATGCTACAGACAACAGTCTTCAACAAGGGAGGTTATTACAATGTGGTGACCATTAAAAGAGTTCCATACGGGTACTTGTTTTATCGTTGCCCGTGGGCAAGGAAAGAATTTCTAGCATGGTTAAAATTTTGTACCTACTTATCTGTGGTGGGAGAAAATACATTTCTGCAACGCTTCGTGTAGCGTGTAAATCGCATTGCTTTTGATATTTGGCTCATCAATAGAGCAGGTGAAACAGATATTATGATTAATGTCGTTTTTGCTACTTATTACTGAAAAAAAACATTGGATAAAAAGACTCGCCACCATATAATACACCACTGTCCATTATATTCAACTCGTCCAGGGAATATGTTAGTAAGCTTGCCAAAGGCTAACAAATAATTCCGGTTACTCATGTCGAGTAACCGAGGTTATCAACAAATGAAATGTTAGTTCTAAATTTCTATTGGTCAAGTAAATTCTCGATTTACAAGTATTAATCCTTTGTGGTAAAGCTCTCTTTTGAATCAAGCCATCGTCAATACAAGGTGTGTTAAAAGTTATGGAATTAATTTCATCGTCATTTAAAAAAACCCACCCTACCCCCCTGCATATTTAAGGCAGCCGAGCTGTACGCTTTATACACAAACATTAGCATGAAACGCATTATATTATCATTTTTCGATGTAAATAGTTGCTCTCTTATATTGTGTTGTTCGAATATTTCAGTTATGCCATTACCATCGCTCTATTGAATGACGTACAACCGGGGAAGCTGGCGACCCAGTGCAGAAAGTTCAATGTGGGCAACGGCCATTAGAAGTCGCCAGACGAATAACCCGAAGAATCCAAGTCCGGCGAGGCTCCCATAGATTATATGAAAAAAATGTATTTTTGTGTTTCCTAAGCAGAATGTGTAAATTATCATGATACATTGCTTTTGTTCAAAGGGCTTTGTACGATGAACACCGCGTCAATACCCGTTGTACTAAATACGCCATACTTCTATTGGTTAGCGCTCGACAGCACCTTTCTATCCAAATCTTAAGCAAATTTATCATTAACAATTTTAAAGTGCTTTCCGAACATTGCTTTTTCGTGACGGAATTCACTTACATTTGCTAAAGAATGAATACTTGTAATTTATATTTGATACTGATTTGCATATTTGCTAAGCTGAACTAAATTGTATCGTTTAACTGCTGCAATAAGTGATTGCATTGCAATAATTGATTGCTTATTTTCAACCCCGAGGCTTTGGGGTAGGTCGCCATGGAAGACGCCAAAGTTTCGCAGGTGACCAGTTGGCCTTTAATCGGGTCAACATTTTCGGACCATTTTTTTTCAAAATTCATTTTGGGTCAAGGGGGCCCAAAATTATTTTTTTGCGCTATGGCCACTTGGGCCTAAATAGTTTGTGCTGTGGTCAATTTGGCCCAGATATTTATATATGTGAAAGGGGAGTCTCGCCAAACATTCCAAACCGTTTAAATGTAAATGAACAAAAATAAATTTAATGAAATGGACAGCTAAATTGTTTTCTCGTTTAAGAAATTTAACGTGTAACATGGAAATAAAGTTAAGAAAGCGTCGCCTTATTCAGGTTTAGGAAGAGTATGGTGTAAAGATTAAATTGGTTTTGGTCAACTTTGTTGATAACATGAACTATTTTTATATTTTATGTCTGACTTGTGACAGATCCTATAAGACTTGGAAATGTTATGTCAGTGAATATATAACAAAATAGATGTGTATATGGTAAATATCAAGAATATGTGACAATGGTCAGCAACCGTAGTTCCCTACATCTGATAGTGCACTTTTTTGTAGGTTGCATCTTTCTTGTGTGCAATGACAGAATATCTAGGTCCGGGCGGAAGAAAAGTGTATCATTTATTGTCAAATGAACAGCAATTCCTATCAAAGTCAGGGTAAAATAAAATTGTTTTAAAACGTTATTTGCAAGAATTTCGTAAAACTTGTTGTATATTATATCTTCCACCCAGGCACATGGAACACGCTTATAATTCATTTCATTTTAGTTAATAAAGCAGTACAATGTAAGTCATTTGAAATAACTCGTTTTGAAATAATGAGAAAATGTTACACAAATAATTAAAGCGTCTTCAATATCATCTGTAGCATAGCTAGCTATTCTAGACCTATTTCACCTCAAAGCTTATTATTGTTCACTAAAATGATTAATACATAACATGCCTGGTGGTTTCACATCTAGGCAGGTTGGTTCCCTTTTCGTCTGCGTTTTCGGATCGTCTCCTGGTGAATAAATATATATACATATAGGTATGAGATTTGAAAGAAGGCCGACGGATAATTAATCGCCTTGTCCGTCCGTCTGTCCTTTCGTCTGTCTGTCTATCTCAATAGCATACACTTTTTTAAGTGTATGGGTTTTGATGAGCCTGTATTTAATAATATATGCAGTATCATCGTGGGGCGAGACACATATTTGTTTGGCAAGGATCATATAATTCGGCCCACAGTCTTTAGTGCCCTTTTAAAGAGCTTTACTGAATAGGAAGAAATACTTTTCCGTCAGGAGACATTTTAAGTGTACTCGCTTACTGCAATGAAGTACGCCAAAGTTTCAGAAACACTAAACGATGACCCTTGACTTACTGACAAGATACCATTTTGCTATTCAGAGCCATTTCTGAGTAACTTATGGTTGGACACTGATATAACTTTTGATATTTGAAATGTGTTTTTTGTCTTGTATTAACGTTGCGTATGTGTAGTTTACTGTTTGTTTAGCCTTGACCACGAATTAGAATATTGGCTACAGTTTTCCAGTTTTCCTCTCTCATGATATAGGACAGTTTAGTGTGGGTCGATAGTTCAATTACTAGTTGTGTTGATATTTCTTCCAGGCTAGAGGAAGCACTAATATGTTTAGGCTGTATAAGTTCATGCTTGTGTATTATGTCATTGAAGGATGAGACCAGTGATAACTTAAAAAAAACAAACATCGTTTTGAATAGATATGGCGTAATCGCTTCAAAACGGTCAACTGAAACGAAGTATTAAACCATTTTGTGAATCACTACACAACTACTATGGAAACTAGAGTGACAAGCACAGCAACAATTTACGAATATCCTGTTTAGGGCTCCAAATTTACTTTACGTTTAGAGTAGTTTTTATGCCACAACCTATTGCTGGTCCTATCTTTTATCAACACATGTTCAAATACTTTCAACTACTCACTAATCTTATACAGACATTACACAGACATAAATAAGTGGAACCGGAGTGCATTCTTCTCAAAGATAAGATGTAATATTCATACGAGGCTAATTTGTTCTGAGAATTAATTACGCATTATTAAAATGTCCACACTTGTGTATTTTTTTTTCTTTCTCGGTTTCGTCCCAACTCCAAGGCACCTTTTGCAATCAGCTAAGATTTTCCTCAGGCAAAAATATGGATGCATTGGCCGTAAGAATATGCCAGGTTTTGAACATCATGGCAAAATGTTGAGAATTAGAACACAACAAAACATACATTGCCATTACTGACTTACTCTTAACTAAGCCTTGCTTTCACTTTTACGATATTGACGATATTGACTCCGATTAATCTCGATTTATTTAATCTTCGTGAACGCAGATATTTTAAGCGATGTTACACAAAAGCAATATATATTTATACAGTCGAACCCCGTTGGCTCGAACTCCCAGAGATCGGCAAAAATACCTCGAGCCTCGGGAAATTCGAGCCAAGCGGAAATGCTTACATTGAGTATAAAGAATTTGGTCCTTTAAATCCACTTCGAGTCAACAAGGAAATCGAGCAAAGCGAGTTCGAGCGAACGGGTTTCGACTGTATATATAATTTAAAGAAACTTTTCATAGTAGATGCATACTCATCGTAAGGATAATATAAACCATTCAACAGTTATGCTTTTGCATCAGTATGCCGCCATAAATCAATAAATACTACACGAATAAAAGGTCGACCACCAACCTTTTAAGTCCGTCCCACATTCATCACAGAACTTTGAACCAGGTGTTTGTTCCTCCCCACAATCGTGGCAGAACAGTTTCGTAGGCTTTGTTGCTGAAAAAAATATCATGGAGCATATGTTAGTATAATTATCAGAAATGTTGTAAAGATATGAGCAGTTTTGCTCGTATTAATACGATTTTTATTTTCGGATATCATTACACACTTCACCCGATCAGAAAGCCTAAGAGCTTAGTCCCTATATCGTTTATTATTATTTTAAATGGACTTTAACTTACGTTCAACCTTCGTTCCACAACCAGAGCAATATCTTGCACCAGGTCGCAATTCCCCACCACAGTTTGAACAGTTTGGCATAGCTGGTTCCTTTACATTAAAATTCGAAACAACATCGTTAACATAACAAGGCTTAATCAAACTATAATTAAAAGAAACCAAGTAAAAAAGGACAACGGCAGGTTTTTAAAACAACGACGTCGGGATATCGCCAGTTTTACGTCGAAAGCTAGAATGATTTATCGAGTATATATAATAAACACGTAAAACATAGAAATAAATTTATAAATAAACAGACAAAACGAATAAAATAATTCGTCCCACTTCAGCAGTATTTTAATTCAGGTGTTTGGGATCCGCTTTCAGAATGGTTTGATCTGCGCCATGGTAGGAAATTAATCAAGAGGGTAAAAATATTTTATCGACCTCTGACGTCATTGAGTGTGTTGAGTGCGCCTTTGAGAGTTTAACAACGGCGAAATATTGGCGCAAGTAAACACATGACAAGATAAAAATATTACATGTATTTATAAGTTTTTATTGTATCTATGCATTATTTATGCGATTGAGCTAGTGTCTTGAGCCTTCTATTGCGAGTTCACAACATAATTCTATGATTTGACCTAGACTAAGTGGACTAGTGTTATAGCCGTCATGGGTTATGCTGGGTTGGGAAATTATACCTTCTAAGATATTTCTATAAATTGACCAAGCGACATAGTGTTAGATCATACTCGGTATCCGAACGATTAGGTATCATATTTTGTCAGTAGGTCAATTCGTCCCAAATATTTTCGGATATTTAAGTTCGTTCGGCACTATAAAGCTATAAGTCAAATTAGTTCATTTAGACGTCTACAATTAGTCGAAGTGGTTCAATACGTTCACATGTGTCGCGATACTCGGAGTACGAGGGTTCAAAACCCAGGCGTGCTGAAGAAATAGCCACGCAAAGTATAATTATAAGAAATAAACAAAACACGTCTGTGATGTCCAAAATCTAATATACGAGTGCCTAAATACAAATACAGCATGTAAGACATAAAATGAATACAGAATGAAATATAAATGGAATTTACCTGAAGAAATAGCCACGCAAAGTATAATTATAAGAAATAAACAAAACACGTCTGTGATGTCCAAAATCTAATATACGAGTGCCTAAATACAAATACAGCATGTAAGACATAAAATGAATACAGAATGAAATATAAATGGAATTTACCTGAAGAAATAGCCACGCAAAGTATAATTATAAGAAATAAACAAAACACGTCTGTGATGTCCAAAATCTAATATACGAGTGCCTAAATACAAATACAGCATGTAAGACATAAAATGAATACAGAATGAAATATAAATGGAATTTACCTGAAGAAATAGCCACGCAAAGTATAATTATAAGAAATAAACAAAACACGTCTGTGATGTCCAAAATCTAATATACGAGTGCCTAAATACAAATACAGCATGTAAGACATAAAATGAATACAGAATGAAATATAAATGGAATTTACCTGAAGAAATAGCCACGCAAAGTATAATTATAAGAAATAAACAAAACACGTCTGTGATGTCCAAAATCTAATATACGAGTGCCTAAATACAAATACAGCATGTAAGACATAAAATGAATACAGAATGAAATATAAATGGAATTTACCTGAAGAAATAGCCACGCAAAGTATAATTATAAGAAATAAACAAAACACGTCTGTGATGTCCAAAATCTAATATACGAGTGCGCGGATTCCTCGTGCACGAGTGAAAGGTTAAGGTTAACGGATATAGAAAAATAAAGTGAAATTGAAAGTGAAAGAATAATGAAGACCAGACTGAAAGTGAAAGTGAGTGACAGGGGTTAAGTTCTACTATTACTATGATGAATAATATTAGACACATATAGACAAACAAACAATGACAAACACATAGACAAATGACCCTGCGACACATGTATGTCAATAGTGATTTTGCTAAACTTCTAGCTTCCTAGAGCTTACCTTTCCTTACTTCCGGGAGCAGTATGTGGAGTTTGTATTAGTGAAATTGTTGGTGATAGTAAAGTGATATGACTTGTGTTGACCTGTCCGCTGTCGATGATAATCAGTTATATAGATTGATCATGGATTATCAATATGAACAGCAAAGGAAAGTGACAGCTGGCCATGGTCATGTGTTTACTTACAAAGTTTTTTTTCAGTCACTCGGAAAACGTAATTATTAAACTCAGTTTATGTCTACGAAACACTCATTCTTAATGTTCAGATCTGTCGAAAATAACGCTCAGTTGCTTCAACATTATGTTACTATGATATAACCATGTAACCTAGTGTTTGACCTAACATGACACATATTAATTAAACTTATGTTACAAGGATTTGTCTTCGCGCCAAATATAGCGGGGACTGGGCCTTTCTTATGATCCCTGAGGTGCGGGGGCATTTGGCAGGGATTTTACCATCAGTTCGTCCCCGCAGGACGGGGATTTTACCCGGTCTTGGCTGGACCGAACGTTAAAGTCCGCGCTATTCCCCGGACATGGGGCCCGTGATTACAATTGACTGGTACATAATGAACTTATTGTGGACGGCGACGGACAAAAGACGACGAAGAAAGCTCAACTTTGACCATTTCATTGACCAAATGTGCTTCACGCGAAACTTATTATGTAACTTTATAACTTTTATCATAATTTGACAGAAACAAGTGTTTATTCAGACATTTAGCGTCAACTAACCAATGTTAAGAACATTTTTCGTTTAACCCTTTTTATGGTATACGTCATCTCTCTGAATATCTAAACATCTTTCCCGATGTCATTATCAATTTTGAACAAATAATTTTAAAAATAAAAATGATTGTCCAACACGACCATTATACCTAAAACTATAATAACATTTTTTTTTTATTTCATAAGATACACATAACATCATCAAATTAGACAATTCAATAATTAATAAAGATTCATAAAAAATGAACTTACCCTTTCTCGTAAGATATATGAAGTATGTTTTGTTTTCCTTTTCAATCGGTAAATATGTGGTTTAGTTGAGAGTTATCATATATTCAGAAATACAAAACACTGCTGTACGAAACACAGTTTCCAGAAAATACAATCATGCGATGTTCTGGTGTTTACCTGGTGGAATTAGTCATGTGCTGCTATAACTCGCAGGTACGTAAGTTACAGGTAAACAATAGTTGTGAGATTGACAAACATATACAGTACAGTGGAACCCCGTTGGCTCGAGCTCGATTGGCTCGAAATCCTTATTGGCTCGAACTGGATGTAACGGAAAGATTTATTTTAACTGAAGATAAGCATTCCTGCTTGGCTCGAGTTTTTCGAGGCTCAATGTATTTTCGCCTGTCCCCAGGAGTTGGATGCAACGATGTTCGACTGTACTTTTCCAGTTTTACATAGTTGTCTCGCGTTCATGTTTAAGATACATTGTAGGTCTCAGAAAGGATGTGTTCATGTATACTAAATTAATATGAGGTCATCCTGCAATTACTATGCCACTAAACATAGCTCTTGGGAAAATAAAATGAGTCAAAAATGATTATGTCTGTTTTAGGGGCTGTATGCGCGACAATAGTATTTTTTCATTTCTGTTCACAGGCAATACAAATCAAATGCCTCTCATAACCTCACAATAGGTAATGTAAACTGATGAATCTTAATACAATTAGCTACTTTCATAACAGAAACGGGTACACCTATATGCACTTGGACATCTTGTAAGTTAATTCTAGTATACATTTATTTAAATGAAACCCGATATTGAATTGGAACGTTTTGCATAGTTGTTGTAAGTAAGATAAGACAGGGTCTTTAAGAAAACATATTTCCATTTTCTGCATAACTATCTATAACTATATATTTCCGTCGGTTCATCACCAAGGTTTATTTACGATTCTTGGCCTTGCTTTTAAATTCACATTAGCATTAAAATCTTATAATGTATTTAAATGAAGCGGTATTTTAATTTGCACTTTCTACATGTATTTGAAACAGTTTCAAACACTATGTTCTTTAAGTCAAGGGTCATCACTTTGGTGATTAAAGCTAGAGATCGGCCTATTGTTTGACTTATACACAATTTAATAAGTCTCTTACAAAAAAAACAGCAACATTTTTTTTTATTATGCACTTAGCCTAGTTGAAGTTTTAGCTAAAGAGTTTAGGAAGAGCGCTGCACCCTGTCTGTTTTTGTAGCACCATTCTGCCCTCATGGAGACCAGTACGTGCACACTCATGCCTTCATAGAATTAAGATTTAGCTTAAGATAATCAAATATATATTTCGTTTTAATTAACTTAAATTATGATCAAACATTCTTACAAACTTGACATGTTGAATATTATTTCTATTAAGCGCAGTTCCAAACAGTTTCTGTGATTTCATACACGATGTGCCCTTTTCGCCGCTTAGCACCCAATCCCTTTTCTTCAGTAGCCTATTCTTTTGAATACATGGCTAAAATTCTAGTATTATTATACCTGAGCGCATGAGGCTCCATATTCCCAGATAATACAACACATTTTAACTAAACATGAGGCAAAGCAGCAAGGGGAGTCTAATACTGTCTGCCGTAAAACTAGTCTATTCAGAGTTAGCGTTCCTGTATCCTGCGTGTAAAATTCCCAAAATCATTATGATTTCCCGGGGAACATTTTCGAAGCATGCAAGCACTGCTTTCCGATCAAACTGGCGTGCAAAGATAAATTATAATGTAAGTCAATTTTAATTTTATTTAAGGCGAACGAACTCAATGTAGAACAAATGGTTGTATATATTTTTAGATATGTCTTTCAAATAAAATTAAATAAAATTAAAGAAACAGATAATTTGTTAATTAGTGTAAGATCATATTTTATTTCACTCGTGATCATAGGACAACTATATTTTCACTCAAGGCTTCGTGAAATAAAATACGATATCACACTGAAATAAACAAATGTCCTCTATGTCTTCATGCATTTAAAACTAATTAAATTAAATTTTCATTTGATGACGCCAACAATGGTTTTGATATATAATAATACTTGTTGGACTATAAGTACCTTAGAGATAATGGGAAATACCTCAGTAGTTGCATACCCTGCGAGATCGAAGCGAGAGCGTGCTGTGTACCACTGAGGGTGTATAAATATATTCCATACAAACGTATATCTCATCTATTACCCTTTGCAATTCCATGAATTCCTCACACGTGGCCATTTTTTACCATTCATTATTTATCATCAACCCTCCATAATTAAGATCTAGAATAGCTGAGTGTAAACTACAAATGCTTCAGAAACGCAGATTTTTTCAGACAATTTGTAGAGGATCATTTTTATGAGTATTGGCTTTTATAGAGCTTGTTTGCGTTGTTTGATAATCAACCATAATGAGGTTTTATTTTTATAGTGTTTTGGCAAAATTGTTTTTCGTAAAATTGAATAATTCAAGAACCTTCTGATAAATCTCATGCTGCCTTACTAATTTTCGAAACATACCTGATGTTTTTACATGTTGAAGGGTAATACCGACTTTTCTGTTTGAAGGTAAGAAATATTATTACTTGGAATTCGTACGTATACCTGATATTGAAATGCCCCTGATCGTCTGGAATATTAAAATGTACACGGGATGTATGGGATACAAACGCATTCCACGTAACCGTGTTTTTTTAACAATATAGTCTTTTCCATGAATATAATTTTCAACCACGGAAACGTGTATTCATTTATTAAAATGAAAATTGTGTGCAAACTAGTATTCTTTTTTGAAGATCTCCGAATTTGAAAAAAAAATATGGGCAATATATTTTATTCAAAACGAACATATCTGTCTATTATCTCGAAGGCGCATCAAGCGTTATTTTTTACTTAGTTCCTATAGCGACTAAATACATAAGAGTACAGTTGGAGTACAAATCTCTTACTTGCTTATCTTATTACATTAACAGCTTTATACATATTGCAGATCAGAATGAATCCAAATGACTACTTTTCTGATATTAATCGTTTTAAATTAAATACTTAACCTCCTAGTGGCCGGGTTTGTCAGAGCGAGTGGAACGTATTTTTCTACACTTAGTTCGGGACACCGGCGTATACACTTTCAACATGATGCGACCTAGATTTCTTATCAGGTCATTTAAACATATTCAAGCTAGTGTATTTAGCTCATCTTATCTACATTTTAAATCTGGACGAATTTCTCAAGCTTGTAAACTTAAAGCCATGTCAACTAGTTCAAGACCAAAAGTGTTTGTTACAAGGCGTGTGCCTGAGGATGGAATTAATTTACTCAAGGAACATTGCGAGGTGTCTCAATGGAACTCTGATGATGCTATTACAAGAGAAGAGCTTATACGTGGAATTAAAGGTGTTGATGCCCTATTCTGTTTGTTAACAGACAAAATTGATGAGGGGATTCTGGATGCTGCAGGTAGTTTAAGTTTTATTAAGGTACGGGTTGTATTCAATCAATGACAGCTAAACTAAAGTGAAAGTAGAAAATGGCTCGGTGTATTGGTCGGCTTCTGCGGTCTTCATATGCGGAAAATACGGTCAACGTCAGTACGGCATTATGTACACTACCTTTGTAAAAATAACTGATGCTAATTAAAAAATGGTATTATCTCTGTATATGTGTTGTCCTGAATTAGTATAACATTATAATTATATGTTATATAATCGTCTGTAAATTATTTGAAGTTGAATATATGATGATGCGTTTATATATTTGTATAAACACCAGAAAGGTGAACGTCAGCAAATAAATAAGCAGATACACATTTTTAATTCATAGACACAACCAACTTCCGGTGTTCAGCTTATATAACCAATCGTCATGTATCACATATTCGTATTTTGTGAATGTTATCAAGTACTCAATTATTAGATAAATTAATAAATTTGAATTTATATACTCCTAGAAGTGTAATAAAACATTCAAAACTGCAGCAAAAACTTCATATAAACAATATGCTTTTATTTGCAGGTGACTCATTGCGGGCTATCGGGACAATGTCAGTCGGGTATGACCATATCGACCTCGCGGCCTGCAGAAAGCGAGGAATACCGGTGGGGTACACCCCTGATGTGCTTACCAGTGCTACTGCAGAGCTCACCGTTGCTCTGCTGCTTAACGTATCTAGGCGACTAGGAGAAGGTAGGTGTGTTTATGATCGTCTGCAAAATTGAAGTATAAACTGTTGTGAGTTTGTTATTCTGTGGGACTATTAAGTATTACATAATGGATTTTGGTTTTAGAACATCGCTTCAATTCTTGCGAAAGGGACTCACAGTTTTGCATATATCAGTGTTGCTAGTGAACAATTACTGCAGTGTTCATATTGAAAAAAACACCTGAATATTATTTGTGAAACTGTTTGTGTCGTTGACGTCTCATGTCAAAACATTACCATTTATTGTGTATTTAGGTGTGGAAGCTGTAAAGGACGGGAGCTGGGGAACTTGGTCCCCACTCTGGATGTGTGGACAGGGGCTTGATGGCGCAACAGTCGGTATTCTAGGTAAGTGAAATTATGGTATTTTTTTTTTCCTTATGTAAGTTTGTGCCTTGGTCGTGCAAAAGCAAGTTTTAGCCTTTTAATGTATTTCCATACTGTAACTCAATTGTTAAAATGTATGATTGAGCGCTCGTTAACCAGGTATTTTAAACTCCAAGTTAATTCGTACTTTCACTGAACGTACAAGCCAGACGGATGATGAAAATTGACATAAATGTAAAGCAGCATGTAAATAGGTGTACCTGGTGTGTAGTATGTGGCTGCCTCCGGTTAAAGTAGAGTTATAGCCTCTGACATAGTTCAAAATTGCATAAAATGTCATTTTCACGTCAACGTTTCGCAATTTTTTATTTATGGCAAAATTACGAAACTTGAGAGGAAGGTTAACCAGTATGTAAAGTTTTGAATCAGGGGTCTTGTTTGTGGCTGTGCTCAGCAAAGTAATGGCTCATGTTTGTAATGAGTTCACTTTTAGATAATATGTCTTTAAAAATGTTGTGGCTGAAGGGATAGGTCAGTTATCAAATAAATCATATTTTTATTGATAACCAGGCCTTTGTTATAAAGTTTGTGTTTGTTGTCTTGTGATGTTGTTTTTTACTGTCAAGCATTGTTCTTTATTTTTCATTGATATTTCTTCAAGGACTCGGTCGAATTGGTTTAGCAGTGGCACAATGTCTGAAGCCTTTTGGTGTCGCGAAAATTCTGTACAGCGGAAACAGCGAGAAGGACGAAGCAAAACAGCTCCAAGCCGAATTTGTTACCTTTGACGAGCTTCTTAAAAAGTCGGATTTTGTTCTTGGATGTTGCGCTCTTACAAAAGAGAATATCGGTCTGATGAATAAGGAGGCATTTTCTAAAATGAAAAAGACTGCAGTATTTATAAACACAAGCCGAGGTGGACTTGTGAACCAAGATGATTTATATGAAGCCCTTAAGTACGGGGAGATATTTGCTGCGGGAGTAGATGTGACGTCACCGGAACCACTTCCAACCGATAGCTCTCTATTGTCTTTAAGTAACTGTGTCGTATTGCCGCATATTGGAAGTGCAACGATGAAGGCGAGGAATGCCATGTCGGAACTCTGCGCTAGAAATATTATTGCAGCACTAAAAGGAAACCCTATGTTGAAACAAGTACAATAGTACCAATAGCAATTACATGATGTATTAAGTATTTAAAGCTGGTCTATCACATATTGACAGTTTGGACCCATCTTGTTGTTCTTGTCTCAGAATCAGCTGATTTTGGTATCAATTGCTTCAATTAAGTCATATAAATTACTCACAATAGAATAGATCCATATTTATTTACTTGGTTAACTGCCAATAATTTCATTTTTCTTAAATTTTCTATAAAACATTAATTTTCGAACGTTAATATGAAAAAGCTATCTTATCTTTTGTCAGCAGTCTTGTATTATAGGTTTTTATACATTTACGCAAAAATTGGCTCATCCGAAGACAAACAAAAAGGTGTCAAAACGGTCAATCTGTGAGAGTGCAGCTTTAAATGAAATCTAATTTTAGAGGTAAATGGGTATCAAATCTGAATAGGAGAACAAATAAAGTTGAATTATCCTTTCTTTTTGTCTTGTAGTTAATACCCAGAATTGAAAATAGCATTTCAAGATTAATACATCTGTGCTTTATGAATTAAATGCATATGTAATATTATGATGATAACACTTAAACAATAACGTGATAATATTTGAAGCCATATAAAAGCCTGAACTTACCTGTTTCAATCCTTAAATACATTTTGTAAAAAATCGTCGTTTACGGAAAATTGATGAAATGTGTAAAGCGGCTCAAGCACATCCCTTACCTGAAAATCAGTGTTATTAAAGGGGCTGTACTCCGTATGATGAAATAGCGAAAAATTGTCGAAAACTAACATAAACTTGGTATTGGTGTGTACAATGCATTGAAACTTACTAACTGAAGTACCACGTAGTTTACAATTAATTTATTTTTTCGCAGTTTTTTCGTATTTTTCCATTTAAAAAGATTACTAGGTATGTCTACCTAGTAGAATTTATTCCTTATGCGTGATTAGCTTGTTAATGTTATCACGTGTTATTACCAAGTTAGGTACAGTATATAGCTTAAATATTCTAACCGTTTAGGATAAGCCTTCGTAGCACAGTGGATACTGGACTGCAATTTTGGCGACACCGGTTCGAACCCGGTCTCGACTAGATTTGTTTTTACGTTTAGGTATCTTTTTTACAATTATGATATCAAAGAATAAAACATTTTATTAAATAATTTTCCTGAGATTCGTTACAGAAAAAAACTTTTTTTGGTGCCAATCTGGTGAACAATCCCTTTAATTTCGCGTACAATGGGTCAATTGACTAAAGAATATATAGGAAAATTATTGAGTGATCTCTAACCTGTATGGTATACCACGACCAAGACAACTCTTCAATACGTTACGATTCAGTCCGAAGCATCGCTTTCATTCGAGCTCGAAATTTAACTCATGTCGTAATTAATCCTAACTGATATAACGACAATCGCCAGTAGATATTTGACTACCTAAGTTTCCACGGACTATTTCTAAAGTGTAGTAGAACCGTATCTGTGACTGACCCTTAACGAAGGTGTTGTCGTAGAATAGTCATTTCAAGGATAATCGGGACAAGGAATTCTGAATTCCCAGTTTGAAATAGTAAGAGTTTCTACGAACTAGAATAAACAGTTTGATGCAATGTCATGGCAAGGAGGCTAGGCCTTATTTATAACGATTTTCAAATATTTTCAGTCTTGAAATGTTATCTTGCGATCTTGCGTGTTCCGTCGAATGTATGATTAGTATTGAAACATTTTGAAAATTATTTTGTGTTCAGGTCGTACCCCCCATCATATCCATTCTATTTCCGTTTTTTAAAGAAAAGGATTGTATTTCTTGTGACGAATAGTTACATGCATACTGTTGGCATTAGGCGCGTGCAGTAGAATACACGTCATTGCATATTTGTGCACAAACCACTACGGGAGGTGTTGATTCTTCGTTGTTTTTCTATGGCTGCCTAACTGGAATTTCAGACAGACGAATAAATCTGCATATATAAAATTTAAGGACACCTCCAATTGATATTCTGTTGGTCGGAATTACTGCACATGTTTTTCCGAAAACGTAAGAGTAACTTGTTTTAGAGACCGCTCCTATATTGTAACCAAATAGTCAAAAAGGTCAGTCCGTTTATATATTAACAACGCGTTCCTGTACAATAGCCTTAGGCCGAATGATGCAAACCCAAAACTGAAATTATGAACAGAGCGAAACAGTGATTAACCAATGGGTCATAGACCGATGTGACTACTTTCGGTCACGTGATCAATGGCGGCAGAGTGCAAATTTTAAATGCTCTCGGAAAAATACAAAATAAAATTACTTTAGTATATCGTCTCTCTATAAAAAACTGTTGAAAAGTGATATGAACTTTTTATCTTGCGTATAGTGAATTTAAATCTACGAACTAAAGTGATTTTGATGACTTAGATACATCTGCGCAGAAAAAGTGTTCAAACAAAGGATTTGGATTATGGCGGCCAATGTTGATATCGCCTGTTCTCCGGTACTCTTAGTCTATTTTCAGTCTACATTTACATTCATTTAGTTTACTGGATATATTAAAAAGTGAAAATCATATACATGAAGTGTAACAATGTCCGACAGGGAATCAAAAAAGTCTTCAAAAGGAAACCCCAGCACGGGAAATGGAACCCCAAAGACCCAGCCTGGACAAAGGAGTATGCATGAGCACTCACAGTATCCCGGTGTGTTTATCCCACCCTACCCCGGACCCTACCCCACGTACTATACACAACCACCAGGATTTGGGGGTTACCTTCAGCAAACGCAGAGTCAAGATGGAAGTGTTCACGAACTTTTAAAAGAGGTAAACTCACGTCTCATTACAATGGAGAGCAGTATGATAAGACTTTTGCCATTAGAAAAAGATATCACTCACCTGAAATCAAAATTTGAAGCCGTCCATGATATCAACAAATCACTGTCATCAAGGCTATCAGAAGTGGAACTTTTCTGTCAAACATTCAGTGACATTGCGGATGACTTTTTATCCAGTAAACGAAGTATACAAGAACAAATAACTGATCTGAACACACAAAACACTGAGTTGCATTAACACATATTCCCAACAAAACGCAGACTTGAAATCACGGTGTCTCTATTTGCAATGTAGGCTCATGGAAAACGATCTGATTATTTTTGGTGTGGACGAGGCCCAGCAAGGCCAAAATGGACTTAACGCACGCAGAGAAAACACCGAAGAAGTCCTCCGAGAATTGCTCCGCACATAACTAGTTGAACGCCATGAAGTGTCTAGTCAGTGTGACGTCGACGTCGCTAGTATGCATTTTCCTAGAGTCCACAGAGTTGGAAAGCCGAATCAACCATCGTCCAACGGACGACCCAGACCCATAGTTGTTACCTTTGACAAATACATGCAACGTGAAACGGTACGACGGGCAGGACTTATACTTAATAAGGCCCAGAGACGTTATAAAATTTACGAACATTTCCCACGCGAAGTAGAAGAAACGAGGAAAACTCTGTATCCGCTCGTAAGGGAGTACATAGAAATGGGTCATAAGGTTTCTTTGGTTCGCAATAGGCTTTATGTGAACGGTTATATATATGATACAACTACTAAGTCATTCAACAAAGCCAACTTGATGGGCATGGACCCCCTGCGTCTGGCACCCAGAATAAAGGTGATTCCCGAAGATCGGTCCCGGGATGGAATCAAGGCGGTTTATCTCATGGCCCGCAACGGCAGTATGCAGCCGCGCCGTCAATGGCATATCGCCCCACCCAAACTCGTAGACAACCCCCCGACCATATACCGATGAGAGGACCCCCCTATCCCCGACATAACAGACCACAGGATGTAAGACCACGGCCGTCATTTCCACCAGGGTACTTCGCACAACAAACACAAGCCCAAACGTTCCGCCCAAATGATAACCAACCACTGTTTGAAACGCCGAATCGCTATTCGGTACTTGCCGCTGAGACCCCCAACCGCACCGCACTTACGGACAGTAAACACAAGGCTGTGTCGCCACTTGATCTTGAAACTGCCCCAAAGCGCGTCGATGATGCCGTATCCCCTGTACTACCGTCAGTTCCAGAGGACATCACAGCTGCCGCCAACAGTGCCGTCATCGAAATTACTAACACCCCCGCCGAACCTCCATCCACAGTGGACGCTCCCCGAAACTAGGACAGGCAAGGAGAGTCATTGCTGATCTTTGACCCCTTAAGTGACAATAGTGACCAGGTGTACGTCTGCCCTTATGCAATTTACTATAACCACTATAATGCCCGTGAATTTGTAGGAGATTATGTTCACCCGTGCATTTCGCACTCCAGTTATTCAGAGCGCGTCTTATTGAATAGAGCTAATCACTTTGGTTTAAATTGTTATAATACAAACCAGGTCAATGAATTGAAAGTGCATAAATCAACTTTAGATTTTTTGATAAATGAAAATTTGTATAAATGTAATACCTATGATAGCGTTAGTTACTACCCTAATGCAAAAGCATTACATGTTAATACATGCAATATAAATTGTTCAGATGATTGTAACTTGTATAATAATTGTTTTGATAATGGAAAAGAAACAGGCTGGCTTAGCGATTTGTGTGTTAATCGATACAACTTGAATTTTTTAGTAAATAGGTACATGCGAAATGATTGTTTTTCTAATGAAAATGAAGAAACTAATAGCTCACATAGCGAGTTGTATTCAAAGCGATATCCATTTAGATGTATTACGGACTTACTATCTGATAATGATATGTATTTGCACGGCAAAGAAAATATCGCAACGAATAGTTTACTGTTAAAAAAATGTGATTGCGATAACAATGTTTCATTAGATAATTCATTTGTTGATGAAGATACAAATATTACACATAACGCTGTAAATAACAGTACTAGAAATTTAAATTTTTTGTCTCTAAATGTCTGCGGTTTAAAATCTAAAATGAATTGTCCCGAATTCAATGATTTAATAAATCAATATGACATTGTTGGTTTACAAGAAACGCACATTGATGATTTAGATTACATAGCTGTTAAAGATTATGACATATTTACCAAAAATAGAAAAGATATTGTCGTCAAATCACGCAAATCAGGTGGAATTGCACTTATTGTCAAAAATGATATTTCCAAATATATAACGGTTTTAAATACTGATTGTAAATTAGTACTTTGGTTTTCTATAAGTAAGGATCTGGTAAAGTCAGATTCTGACATTTTATGTGGTGTTGTCTACATTGCACCTGAAAATTCGTTATATTCAAATGAAGATCCCTTCTCGGATATTCATTGTGATATCGATAAATTTTCTAATCAATATAAATATGTATGCATCTTTGGTGATTTTAATGCACGAACAAAATGTATTGATGATATTATTTTTGTTGATAAGGAATTTTCCGAAAGGCAACATTTTGAAACTGTTTACGAAGAGTTCCAGTGTGAACTAAATATGTTTGAACAATCAAAGAATGTTTATATTAAAAGAACTAATAGTGACCAATCAAGCAATAATTATGGAAGTAGACTTATCGATTTTCTATTGTTAAATAATATTTATATCATGAATGGCCGTACAAATGGGGATGTATTAGGTAAACCTACCTGTAAGGGAGTAAGTACTGTTGACTATTTTATGTTTAGTGCTAGCTTATTAAAGTACATAAATTGTCGTAATGTTATGGACTTTTGTTCAATGCTATCTGATGCACACACTCCGGTTAGTTTGAGCTACACTTTTAAAATACACAATGACAGACATAACGCTGTATGCAAGGGAGACAAACTGAAACTATGGTAAAATGAAAAAAGTAATAATTTCGTCGAAAATGTTGATCAGCAAGAAGTCTCAATTATACTTGAACGTCTTATAAGTTGTTCTGAAACAAACGTGTTTACTCAACAAATAGCAGATGACATAGTAGAGTATATAAATACCGTATTCAAATGATCATGTGAAAGTACATTTGGATATATAGACCGCAATAAATCAAACGATCAGAATACTACGAATGTTCCAAAATGGTTTGGAAATAAATGTAAAAAAGCTCGCAGGGATTTTCATCGGGCTAAATACATGTATAAACTACGTAGAAATATAGAAAACAAGGAAAATCTAAAAAGCAAAAGTAAAATATACAAGTCCACAATGACCGTATTTAAAAAAGAGACAAAAACGAAAATATAAGAAACTTGCGAAACTTGAAGAACACAGATCCGCGCAAATACTGGAAATGTTTAGGTCATAAATCTAAAAGTAAAAACGACGCCAGTCTTTCTGATCTTCATGATTTTTTCAAAACTGTATTTTTTTCGCAAGAGATAGATTCACTAAATGAAGAAACTATGGCGAATAATGAAATCAATGAAGAAATAAATTAAAGAATTACTGCTGACGAGATTGAAAAAGCAATTAAAACATTAAAAAAATAAAGCGTGTGGGATTGATCAAGTTAAAAATAAACATATCAAAAGCACATAATGACATTTAACATATAATTCTAGACAAAGGAGTTATTCCCCTGTGCTGGACAACTGGTATTATTAATCCTATATATAAGAATAAAGGAGATCCCAGTCGTCCATAAAATTATCGACCTATTACATTGTTAAGTTGCCTTGGTAAATTGTTTACATGCATACTGAATAACCGAATTGATAAATACGTTGAATCTAATAACCTTATTGATCGTAGTCAGGCCGGTTTTAGAAAAGGTTATTCCACTACGGACAACATGTTTATATTGAATAACATAATACAGTACTTACATAATAGAAAAAAGAAATTATTTTGTGCATTTATAGACTTGAAACAAGCATTTGATACAGTCTGGAGATCTGGGCTGTGGCAAAAAATGATTAATACAAATATAAATGGAAAATGTCTGAAATTGATTCAGAATATGTATAAAAATATATATTATATATTATATTATACAAGTAAATATATTTTTGAATTGAAGCAGCAATTTCTAACAAAAAGTCACTTGTGGAGTAAAGTACTATATTTTATATTCCTATATGCATTCATTTGTAATGTGTGTATGTTTGTGTGTGTTCAAATTCATGACTCTCCGATACCCATGTTTGGGTATCATATTCTTCATTTAAACATGTATCTGCCGCCATGTCGTTTATGTTCATTTTATATACCTCATTTGCCATAGTTTATGGTATGAGAGAATAAACGTTGTTTGACGGTTTTGCGTAAACAGTGACAGAACATCATACTATTAATTTGTTTATTTATCGCTCCAATGTTTGGACAATAGCTACAAACAAATTATTCGGCGTGGCCTTTTGACATTGCTAATGTAATCGTAAGTATGCATGTGTGTCTGGGGAATGTTGAGAGCTATGCATTTCTCTGACAGCCTTTTAATTAACGATCTTAGGCATTTCGAGGAAAACAAATGGCTTTTAAGGCATTTGTAAAGCGAAAAACAACAAATGCCATACATTTCTACAAAACCCATGGAAAAGAATCAATCTATTGCAGAAGAGAGTGAAGCATGTGGAAATGCAGTTGTGTTGGCCGTTTTTAATATTTTATTTTATTTTCATCTTATTCCAAGTATTGTTAACTATCTATATACATCCGAGGTTGTTTTCGATGGAAAACGGCCGAGGTGTTCCGATTGATACCAACACCAC
The DNA here is from genome assembly GCF_026914265.1 of Mya arenaria. NCBI lineage: Eukaryota > Metazoa > Mollusca > Bivalvia > Myida > Myidae > Mya > Mya arenaria. Next base: position 27,328,714 of record NC_069128.1, read on the forward strand.
GACGGTTGCTAAAGATCAGTGATCGGGACTCAAGCGGCGACAGTATGTGGTAAAAAGTTGTTTCTGTTCATGTAATATAAGTTACACTGTTAGTAGCTGGGGGGGGGGGGGGGGGGGTATGTGATATACACCCCCAGTGGTTTTATACCATGCAAGAGCTATGAAACCACTGGGGTGTATATCACATATAAAGAAATACAAAAAGTTTATGTAATCAAGTTTATTTGGAATAAATACAATAACAATGTAAATATAGTAATAATATTGTTTGACAGCACATATATTTTCTCAGTAGGGTAACATTAAATTATAACTGTACAAGAAAGATGTTTCACAGTCAATAAATGTAATAATAAGAAAAACACCAACAGTTAACTGTTTTTTTACACTTATTTTTTTAACAATTTCTTGAACATAGAGGTAACTCCTCAGCACATTTGCAGATTTCTTTTTGCATCGAAGCGTCTCTTCTGAATTTAATTTTAACCTTTTCTGAGAGATTTGTCACTTGTTGTGCTTGTTAACCGTTTTTCAGTCGCCATTTTGTAACCATTGACTCATGTAAACAGTTGGTTACACACAACAGATTGCTCGAATAAAATGGATATTCAATAACGTGCATGTCTCCTACAGTGAAAAGATAAGCCGAGAGAGAAGTTACAATTTTTTCGGCCGCCATTTTGTTATTTCTTTTGCGGAGTATGAAAGTTACAGGGGTGGTATGAAACATACTGGAAATTACAGGGGGGGGAGGTATGGATTATACACGTTGTGCACGTGACCGCTCTAGGCCAATCGGATAGCGTCATTCATGTAGGAGGTGAGATATTGAGTAATACTGACATTGCTATTTAATGATTGTTTTCATGCTTTGCAAAATACAGCAAACACTGCTTTTATTATTAAAAACAAAACAAAAAACAACAACAACAACACTATTCCGTCTTAATCGGTTTGTTTTGTTTTACGTTCAATCTTAAGAAACAAAAATACGTTTCAACAACATCCCTTATTTATGATTCGTTAACGGTCATAGCAATATAATTAATGGTGGAACTTCTCCTTGCTGTATTTAAGTTTAGAAATTGACATCGGAAACACGTTGTTGAATCTTTGAAGAGAATACCATGGTAATTGCACACATTGATAGGTCGGGCTAAGTCATGTGTCGATTTGTTTTGTTTACATTTGATAGAAAACGATCTGATATATACCATGGCAGTTCCGTGCTCTAGTGGTTACCCAGTTGACTGTCAATCAAGGAGTCGCAGGTTCCACTACCCGCCGCACAAATCAAAAGAATCATTCATTGCATTCCTGAAGGGACGTTTAAAGAGGGTCCCATGTGACAGTGATATACAATGTAGTACACTGTTGCACGTTAAAGAACCAGGGTGGCTCTAACCAGAGTTACATTCTGTCTGTGCACTATGCTCCAAAAACCTAATACGGCTAACAATTTTATCGGAGCACTCACCGAATGGGCCTTGCCCGAGTGAGAGTATAAATAAGCTTGCACACCACCACCGTTTTGTGTGGTGGCGGATCCGTGGTCTAGTGGTTACACACTTGACTATCAATCCAGGGGTCGCAGGTTCGATTCCCCGTCGCATCACTAAAAATACTAATCGTCCTCCGGCAGGAACGTTAAATGGGGGTCCCTGTGACAGTGTTATATACTGGTGCACGTTCAAGAACCAGGGTAGCTTTAACCAGGGTTACATTCTGTCTGTGCAATATGCTCCAAAAACCTAAAATGACTCAAAATCTTAACGGAGCACTCGCCGAATGGGCAAGGCCCGAGTGCGAGTATAAATATGCTAACATACACACACACACACACTATATTGTTAATAGTGAAAAACAGACTATTGGAATAAGTACGCAGGGAAAACAGACTATTGGAATTAGTACGCAGAAAAACAGACTATTGGAATTAGTACGCAGGGAAAACAGACTATTGGAATTAGTACGCAGGGAAAACAGACTATTGGAATTAGTACGCAGGGAAAAAAGACTATTGGAATTAGTACGCAGGAAAAACAGACTATTGGTATTAGTACGCAGGGAAAACAGACTATTGGAATTAGTACGCAGGAAACACAGATTATTGGAATAAGTACGCAGGGAAAACAGAGGATTGGAATTAGAACGCAGGAAAAACAGATTATTAGAATTAGAACGCAGGGAAAACAGACTATTGGAATTAGTACGCAGGAAAAACTGATTATTGGAATTAGTCCTCAGGGAAAACAGACGACTGGAATTAGTATGCATGGAAACAGACGATTGGAATAAGAACGAAAGGAAAACAGACGATTGGAATTAGTACGCAGGGAAACAGGCTACGAATATAGAACATATCTATTCGGAACTCCTCGGCCATTTTCCATCCAAAACAACCTCGGATGTATACGGGCGGTTTACAATGACAGAAATATGTCCATTTACTCACTTAATACGTTAGTAATCTAATTATTCACTTATCTCAAAATACAACAACACAAACAGTTTAGGAATTGGCAATGTATTTGGTGAACATGTTGAGACAAACAAAGAGGGTAGTATTTACTCGATTATTGACATATATTTTCTTATTATTGATGTTAAAAATAAATATTTATGTATAGCATATAAATTAAAAAAAACAAATACTACCCTCTATAAGCGTCCGTACCAAATCGAAAACCTCAAGACAGTTTTCAACCTATATAACCTGAGAAACGTGTTTCCATACCTTTAAACTATCTCTATCCCTAGTAATCTAAACTTTATATCACGAAGTGTCTCTATCCCTAGCTATCAAAGCTAAATATCTCAAATGGGCGTCTAACTTTAACTATTCTTGTCACATATCACAAAAGATTCTATAGCCCGAAGCAAGATGTCACAAATGGGCCTTTAGCTCTGACTATCTAAACTTGATATTTCAAAAGGGCCTTTATCCAAAGTTATCTAAGCTAAAGCTGACAGAGAGCGTTTTTGCCCTAACTATATAAGCTTAACATCACAAAAAGTTTTCCAAACCCTGGCTGTCTAAGCTAAATATCACAAAAGTGTCTCAAGCTCTAGTCATATCAGGTAAATATCATATTAAGGCCTTAACCCCTGGCTATCTAAACTAAATATCACAGAAAGGCCTCTAGCCCTGGCGTTCAAAGCCAAATATCATTGAAAGACAACAAGCCCTGGATATTCAATATAACTTTCACAATATTGTCTCTTACACTGGCTATCCAAACCAAATATCACAAAAGGACTTCTTAGTCTTGGCTATCTAAACTAAATATCTCAAAAGAGCACCTAGCCCTAACTATCTAAGCTAAATATCACAAAAGGGCAGCTAGCACTGGCTATCTAAACCAAATATCACAAAAGGGCTGCTAGCACTGGCTATCTAAACCAAATATCACAAAAGGGCTGCTAGCCCTGGCTATCCAAGCCAAATATCACAAAAGGGCAGCTAGCCCTGGCTATCCAAACCAAATATCACAAAAGGGCAGCTAGCCTCGGTTATCCATGCCAAATATCACAAAAGGGCAGCTGGCCCTGGCTATCCAAGCTAAATACCACAAAAGGGCAGCTAGCACTAGCTATCCAAGCCATATATCACAAATGAGCAGCTAGCCCTGGCTATCCAAGCCAAATATCACAAAAGGGCAGCTAGCACTAGCTATCCAAGCCATATATCACAAATGAGCAGCTAGCCCTGGCTATCCAAGCCAAATATCACAAAAGGGCAGCTAGCCTCGGCTATCCAAGCCATATATCACAAAAGGGCAGCTAGCCCTGGCTATCAAAGCCATATATCACAAAAGGGCAGCTAGCCCTGGCTATCCAAGCCAAAAATCACAAAGGGCAGCTAGCCCTGGCTATCCAAGCCATATATCACAAAAGGGCAGCTAGCCCTGGCTATCCAAGCAAAATATCACAAAAGTTCAGCTGGAATCACTGTCTATGCCAGATTTTAACAAATAAGTACTTAACAATTGAACTGGACAAAATTCAGTATAAGTTTGACCTATAACAACGTTATTCCCTTCTCTATAAACGTCAGTCTTGGACTTTTCAATATAAATTTCACAATGTGTGTCCAAAAATTCTATAATAGAACGTCTTAAAGAAAGAACTTCATTAATCCTGAAAAATCCTGCAAATGCAAGCACGAAAATATTAATATCTCTAAAGTCTCCCAGAGAACTGGTTTCAGAAACTAAGGCGTATTTCAAAATCAATCTTTTTAAAATTTTACTAGTTATAGGCTCCTTTTTATTAACCGGTTTTACCACTTTCCTTTTGCAACCGGAAAGACAGAGTTTTAACCAAGTATCATTACAAGGATTGTATTCATTAGCAATAACATGTGCCCAATCGATACCATACCATATAGAATTCAATTTTGATTTACTCACATTATCTTCCTGAATAATGGTCACTAAATTTTAGGCTACAGATACAGGTGTAGCTGGTAAACTTTTTAAATTTGATTTTTCACACCATGCTCTAAATTTGTTTAACACTAAAGAATAGTTACGAACAGTAGAATGTTCTCTCCCAAACGAAATCACATCTTTAACTTCTGAGAACAGCTCTTCTGGGTTGTTTGAGACAGTCTGACAAATGCTGGCTGTTTCCTGCCATCTAACGGATCCGAATATACAACCTGTATACAAAAAAAGAAATCTTACTTATTACAAGTAAAACAAATATTATATGATATTATCAATAATCAGTTAGCTTTAACAATATATTGTACCCTAGGATTACGCATTCCATGAGTTAGCATTACACATCACAATCCAATCTTATTACAAGAACATCACTTGTAAATCTTTCTGTACCAAATATTGTAGAAGTACTTCTACCTTGAACATATATATTGTCTCTTCTAAACACCAAAACTTCATAAATATATTTCTTAAAGGAAGCATTCTCACCTCGGGACTCGAAGGCCAATAGGGTGCAACTAATGTCCCCACACCTTTACAATATGCCAAATGATTCAAAACTTTTCATATCAAATAAACTGGAGGTACCAACAAATTGTTGTCTTTTCCCCAATAAACAGTAAAAAACATCAGCTGCCTCTGTGAACGGGGTCCAAAACAATGAATTATATCTTGGCAATTTATGAGTGTAATCATTAGCAAATCTATCTATAGCATGCGGGCCATACAAAGTATTGAGGTAATTACAAAAATCCTGACAAATCCCGTAATCATCATAATCAACAATTCTACTTAACTCATCGGCCAACGAATTTTGTGATCTTCGTATCCATACAACTTACAATGAAACACCTTTAGAAGTAAACATTTTGACTGTCTGTATGCCACTGAACAGTTTTACCTGCTAATTTGTCAAGAAATCTGACAAGAGAAAACCTTATAGCCAACAGTTATCATATAAGAAATATTCATCTTGGCATCCCAACTATTCCTTGATTCAATTTGTTTGAAAAATGGCTTCGTTTGCAATAAAGAAACATTTCCTAATACTGGGGACACGGAAATTATCTTACCCGATAGCTGAGCTAATTTTCGAGCTGACACCACAGTTACGTTGCTCAAAACGTATTTAAGACATTAAATCCTAACCCTTCTAAACTTTTTGTGGGGAAAAAAAATATATTTTCCTAAATTCACAATGAAACCGGCACCATTCAGTGTTTTTAAAACAAAGTTTGAGTCTGCCAAATTTTCTCAAAATCAGTGTTAATTCCCCAACCATCATCTAAATACACAATTTTTATCAGGCCGTTTTTCCTCCAATATTTTACTAAAAGGAGGAAGATATTTTGTTATTGTACGCGGGGCTGACTTGACACCAAAAGCTAAAACTGTGTAAACAAGATATTTAGTTTCAGACCCAAACCTCTAAGGAATCCCCCCAAAATTGTGATGATTTTGTTTGATTGAACTATGATAGTAGACGCAAGTTAGGTCAAATTTAAACATGAAACCTCCCGGAACAGCGCACTCTTGCTATTTCGTGATCTTAACCTTTCGTCTTTCAAGAAAGTGTTCACAACACTTAGATCCAAAATTAATCTCTTTTTACCCGAAGAATTAACTGCAACCGAAAGAGGATTGACATTATGTGGAATATAAGGAACTTCATAAGTACACATTATCTTAATCAAATCATGAATTGCTGAACTTACAAACTCATTATTTCGTTAAGATGATTGATTGTTTTCAAGATAAAACTTGGTGGTTTAATAATAAAGGTTAGACGTATCCATTTTCTATAACAGACAATATTTCATTATCAGCCTTTAAATCATCTTTCCAAAATATAAAACAATTCTTTAGTCTTCCTTTAACATTATGTTGTGAAATATCAACCGAGTTTTCAAAATTAAAAAAAAAGAGTCTGCAGTTCAGTCGGTTTGAAACAGTTTTCATTTGATAATTAAACAAGTACATATCATAATCACTGTCCGCCATTGGCTGGGAAGAACTGCTGCGTCTGTTGAGAGGCGGTTGCTGTAGCCACCGGTCTGGTTACTCCTCGGCCACGCCCGATACCCATGGAGTTGGTGGTTCCTTGCAGGTCTGCGGCAAAACCGCTGGCAAAGTGTCCCTCTGAGGCGCATTTGACACAGATGACTGTTCCACACTGCACGAAACGTCCTTCAGCCAAGGATCCACGGCCTCGACCTTCTCGAAAGCTTCGAAAAGAAGAAGGCTGCCCAGCAGGGCCATTATTAACAAAGGAAGCCGACTGCTTTCTAGTTGTTTTTTTTTCCATTTTGACGAGAGCTTTCTCTTCAGCCTTACGAATCCTCATATCATCATCAGAATCACTAGCAACATCATACAAAAGAAGAGCTGTCGTAAGACAGCGCGCTCGACTTCGCCGCTTTGACTTAGAAGTGAATACAATAACGATGTCATATGTGCCTGTCAAAACCAATAAAACAATCAAATTGAAAAGTGAACAAGAATCGCGATGTGACAAAACCAGGTTTTTAATGATTGGCAGAAGAGATTCAGTTTCAACTGCTTTCTTTTATTTTTTGTAACAGTGACCTTGATCCTAAGGGCCCCAAACACAATCCTATGAAATCATTCATAAACTCTTCCTACATATCAAGTTTGGTCACAGTATGTCAACCATAACTGAAACAGTAATCTATTTTTAGTAACAGTGACCTTGACCCTAGGGGGCCAAAAGGCAATCCATGAAAGCTCTGCATAAACTTGTCTTATATACCAAATTTGGTCACACTATGTCGACCCTTACTTGAGTTATTCAGTACTAACCATATTTCTATTTTTTAGCAACAGTGACCTTGCCCTAGACCATAGCTCTCGGAGCCCAAAACACAATCTCAGGAAAGGTCTCTATAATCTCTTCCTATATACCAAGTTTGGTCACAATATGTAGACCCTTACTTAAGTTATTCAATACCAACAATTTTTCTATTAAAAGTATCATTGAACTTGATTGTAGGGGCCTCAAACTCATTCCCATAAAAGGTCTCCATAAACTCTTCGTATATACCAAGTTTGGTCTATTTATGTCAAACCTAGCTAAAATTATTCGATACATAAGGTGACTTTGATGCTGACCTCCCACCAGCCCGCCCGAACAATGACTCAAGTCATTTAAATAACTTGTTTTCCCTTTATGAAAATGCTGTTAAGAATATAAAAATGCCTTTCAAAAGAAATTAAAATAAAATTAAAAAAAAAAATATTCAAGGGCCATAATTTGTATATAAGGGTTAAAATGGAGTTATGTTTCTTGTTGTAAGATGGTCGTCAATAATTTTGCAATTTATTCAGTGCATTGAATGAAAAGTATAGAAGTTTTTTTATTAAAATCCCAACTTGCCCTTATAATTAACTTGCCCTAAAACTTTAACCTAAGTCAATCAGGGGCCATAACTTGTATTAAGGATACTATGGAGTTATGTTACCTCATTGTGTGATGGTCCTGAACAATTGTGGGAAGTTTTAAGTGAATTGAATAAAGGGTATAGAAGTTGTTAATAAATACCCCAACCTGCCCTAAAACTTTAACCTAAGTTCCATAGTCAATCAGGGGCCATAATTTGTATAAAAGATAATATTGAGTTATCTAACCTCATTATGTGATGGCTCTGAACAACTGTGTGAAGTATTAAGTCAACTGAATGAATGGTATTGGACTTATACGTGAAAATCCCAACTTGTCCTAAAACTCTAACCGGACGCCGATGCCGACGCTGGGGCGAGTAGTATAGCCCTCCTTATTCTTCGAATAGTCGAGCTAAAATTGGTATTCAGCAATAGTGTTCCAACCGGCTGCGGAGTTATCGGCAATTCAATTTTATACTTTATGAACCGATGAGCTCTGTCAGCTTCTCTCAAAGTAATAGCTTTATCACAAGAGTCAACTAAATCAAGAACTTCCCAATTAAATTCATATTGTTGTTTGTTGCCAGGTCTTTTAAGTGGGACAGAATTTTCAACTCAAATGTTCTAGCCGACTCAGCCGCCCATTCCGTTTCTGATCCCACAGTCCTTTTCAGCTTGTCGAATTTCTAGTCAAAATACCCCTGCAATTCTTTCTTTAAAAACTTTTCAAATTTATATCTTCACTTCACTTTCAGACATTGTAAAATACCTTCTAATGTCACCAAATACAAAACCTCGAGTCACGAAAATAATTGAATAATTGTATTTAACTACGTCGCAAGTAGACCGCATAGTATTTTCAAATTAGCAGTTAAACTTAATAACTTTATTATTGGGAAACTTCATTATTCAAGCAATTATACACTTCACTGGCAATCATTTTAAACTTAGATTTACAAAATAAACGTAATGCACTCAATTCACACTATATTTTCATGTGCTTAGATGATATGATGAACTTAATATGTGTAAGTTAAATTAATTAAATGCCTGTTTTTTTCTATTCTGTAAAGATGCACTCTTACTCCCAAATATGATTTACCACAATTAATAATTATTGTTTTAATATTCAAAACAGGATGAATAAAGGTTGAAAAGAATGGTACTTATGAAGGATACCGAGTTGAATTTGAAAGTAATGAGCATAAAACACGGTATTTCTATCTTATAATACTATAGTAGACCACAGTTAATCTTTTAGCATTCACCAATAGTTTAATATTTTTGCGCTTTCTGCTATTAAATACACGGTTACAAGATTATTATCAGTAATTAATATTTTCAATAAATGCATTATTTAGTAAGTAGTAAAAGGCTTATCAGTCAAAATGTATGTTTGTTATACATATATATGTATTGATTTAGAATAAGAGTGTCAAATTAATGTCAGCCGGTGTCTTACATTTCTTCAACAACCAGAACATAACATATTTAAAAGTTGGTAAATGATGTTTCTTAGCCGAATAATGATATTACTTCGATAGTTTGTGCTTGAGTAAGTATCTACTTTAGAGTAGGAAGTTATTGACTGTGCTTTGACATTTAAATAAGGAAGTTGAATTAGGAAGTTAATACTACAAAGGTATGTGAAAAGGATTTAACCTACGCACTACTATGTTAAATTTATGTTTGTTCTCGTTTAAGATCAATGAGGGCATGGTTACGGAAGATATTGTATTTACAACTATTTCAATTTAGACGCTTGATTTTATTAAATCTGAACCATCAACTTGTTGATATGTAAAGAGGATTCACCAATCTCGACATCACTGATGAATGTCGAATCCAGTGCTTTATTGTAGTGTCAAATTTTGCAAGAAATATAAATTGACAATAAATGTCATTGTAACCACAACACAATGGTAAACGGACTTTATTTCAATCAAACGATAAGCGTCAGTTCCTGTCAAATGACAGAGGCAATGTATTGTTTGTGTATATTGTAAATAACCTTATGCTTTATATGTGTCCATAACGTTTGTGTGTTTGTTTGTTTTTTGTTGTTATTTTTCTATGTCTATACTTTGTATTGTATTGTATATATTTGTGTATGTGTATTTAAACTATTCTTCTCTTCACATTTGGAGGATAAACAGAATAAACTAAACTAAACTTTTCAATAACACGTTTAAGTATGCTTAGTCACCCAAAATCGAACTTTTTTCCCTATAAATGCTACGAAAATACTACAAGTGTTTTCAATGTAATTTGTATAGTAGATAGTTTGTAAATGTTTTCACTTAAATTGCTGTCTTTGCAATATAATAAAAAAGCTAGCAATTCAATTGTGACGGAGCTATACCACCGACTGTTCGTAACCACATTTTACCAGACATGAGATGTACAACTGTTTTTATTGATACCGTCTAAAGAACATGCATTTCTAAACACTCAAGATTTATTAATGCGTTACGTTACTAAGCGCTTATAAATAAACATCCTTTTTGTTAATTCGATCATAATTTATCTTAAAAAAAAACCGGTCATGTCTTTTTAAATTTCTCGGCAGACTGCTTTTACAGAGAACTGAATTTCCGTTTTTATGTTTAATTTAAAACATAATGCTATTTGGTCTTACTTCAAGACGCATATACTATCATAATGGAGTGCAACACTTTTTAATGCACTTATTATAATTAAACGTTACCGCACACCTATTTCACCTAATTCCTTGAAATTTATCATTATTAAACCCATTCATAATTCTTAGTTTATTAAGAATGAAACAGACTTAAACACGTTCAATTTAAATGTTTTTTGACGGAATGACGATTATTTCTTTAAAAGATACAGATTTCTGTATTGTTTTTCTGCCACGTAATTGCACAGTGAATAAAAGTTGAATTAAATACAGATACTTATACCATACATAAGCTCCATCTTTATGTCTATCACAAACAATTTGCATTTGTTTAAATTATTCATTTTTCTTAATGCAATATAGAATTAGAATTACCTTAGGGTGCAAATTAGCCCCATTGGGAAATTTTCGGCATATAAACGTAGCGTAAAACCTTGTGTTAATCTTGCAGTGAAATATCTTGCAAAATCAGAGATTCGATATTTCTGTGTTGGTAAATACCTCATATTGACTAAGGCGTAAACAATGATATAATAGTTTCGTGTTTCTTGCCTAAAATAAATAGGGTAAGTAGGTCAGTTATCTTTTTTTATTTTTTATTAGGCGATTTTAGTTTTCGAGGTTTCTCGCTTACCAAAAACGATAAATTATATTCTTATGATTATAAGTGTAACTTAATGTAAACTTGTTCATTGAATTATTCATTACCTCTGTCACAATCTTAATTGGAATGATATTATAAATTACGAGGTCCCAGCATTTATTAGCATTGATATAAGTAAACATTCATATTGAATTATTCATTACCTCTGTCACAATCTTAATTGGAATGATATTATAAATTACGAGGTCCCAGCATTTATTAGCATTGATATAAGTAAACATTCATATGAAGAGGCAAATACATTAATTTTACGTTTAAGATTCATGAAATGTTTTAATTGGAACAATTTTAAATTATGCAGCCTATAGACGTTGTAATGAATTGAAAATGAAATATAATCGAGCAACATTTTGTTCTTGGAGTTTGTATTTTTGTGTGGGCTGTAATATTATGACAATCGTGGGTTTTTAAATTTTCCTGTTCATAAGTTTTACGTAAATGAAGCAAAAATAGTTTCATAAAGTATATTAAAGTCAGTCTGTTTATCGACCAAGGCTTACTTGCTTAACATGTGTCTGAAGTAAAAGGTAGCATACACAGGAAGAGGAACCACGTGATTATAAAGGGGTTCTCGCATGGTTCACCACGGGTCACAACCGAAGTAAACAAACAATTTAGTGACGTTAATTTTTTAAATAACGTTTTTTGAAAGAAAATGTATGAAAATATTTCTTTGCATAAGAAATAAAATGTTATTTTCTGCTTCAACACGTTTTAAATATATTAGATTAAGGTGTAGTTAAATGAGGCATTCCTTGGCGAAAAATTTCAGCGTTGCATCGTTCTACGAAATTCAAAATAAGTTCAGAGTCCAATTTTGACAATCTAAAGAAAGCAGAGCGGGTTACCTCGACCAGCGGGTAATAACAGATGCATAGTAATGTAGGATGAAATAGGAATCGAAGTGCCGCTCGTATAATGAAATGGAGCATAACATGTAATAAAACTGCGTCGAGAAAAGATTAAACTACCTGCATTCACGCAGATTCATTCTTACTTAGTTGATTGAATAAAATGTATCGGGAGAAGAATGAAAAAGAGTAGCAATGTATTGGAAAGATAACAAAACGTCCGGGTTGGTAAAGAAGACACGTAAAATGGGTACACAAGGAAATTATACCAACTGCACTGTGATTTTAAGGAAAAAATATGAGTTTAAAGTTAAAACTTCCCGGTATAGTCTAGTGGTTTTGAAAAGGTCCAACTATGTGGATATAATTATAGATATTAATTGATTTGGAGCTAATATGCCACCGTGTGACAAAGTGATTCTTTCTTTGTTTTTGATATGTGCTTTTACATTGGATAATATTTTTGCAAACGAGGGAACATGCACACTGGTTTTGGTAAGTTGTTTTCTTACTTTCACAAGAAGTTATGTTGGTTACATCTTTATTATGCATTTCAACTACGTGATAAATCGTGTGCATGAGTACTTAAAATCAAAGCTTCTATATTCTCAGCACAAGAATGCCACAGTTGTGTTTTCATAACATGCTAAACCCTGCTGTTATCAAGTGTTTATATAACATATTAGTTAGACATGTACAGTGTATTTAGACTGTTAAAGCTGCACTCTCAGATATTGTCCATAATTTTTTTTGTCTTGGAATGAGCCGTTTTTGCGTAAATGTCTGGAAACCAGTGATATAAGAAGGCTACAAGGCTTAAGATTAAATCGCAGTGTCATCTTCATGGTCGAAAATTGATGTGTTATGGCTAAACCTTACTAGTGCTTTAAGAAAAATGAATATTTCGGCTGTATTTCGAACAATGCAAAAGACCAGCCGATTCTGAGACAAAATCGAAAAAAGAATGTTAAAACTGTCAATATGTGAGACTGCAGCTTTAAATTGTTTTTGGTACATATTTTATAATTATCTTGTATGCGATTTGCTAATGTTGCAAATATGTTGTTTGTATAACCTCCGTTTAGGACAATATATTAGTAAAACGGTTTCTACCTTTCTCTTTTTCAAATTGAAACAAATTTCGTTTTTATCGCAGAATCAGCTGATTTTGGTATCAATGTACTCGATACAGTCGTATAAGATAACCCTAAATAGTACAGATCTAAGTCGTTTGGAAAACTGCCGAAAATTCCATTTCTTTTAAAGAGTAAGTTACGTGAATAAGAAAATATGAGATCTGATCTTTTTCATCAATCATATATCACTAGTTTCCAGACATTAACGCAAAAATGGGCTCATTCCAAGACAAAAAAATATACAAAAAGTTGTTAAAACGGTCAGTCATTCACTGATATTAATTGAACTAAATCAGGTTTGCTCATACTAAATTGATATTTTAATGGCACTAAAACTAGTGTGACTAACGGCGATATTTTTGTACATTCATAACATACTCCCATCATTTGTGTTCAAAAACCTTAATGCAGTTGTCAGAGTTTCCTTATATATGAAAATATATATGAAGTAACAAAGTTGTAATACTTTAAATTAGAAATTTAATAGTTTCGCCAGCGTTATTTAGAAAAACTCAAAATCGACATATACGCTGTTAGCGATACATATTGCTATAAAACAACATATTTAAAGTATAAGCGATGCATACGTTCCAAAAACTTACAAAAGTAATTGATATAGTCTTTAAGATATTAGTTTTAATAAAATTCCTTTCGGTACAAAGTTTTTTTTTACTTACCTAAGAGCCATACTTCCGCAGGTCGATAAAAGAATAATTAAAAAAGTAACTTATAAGCGGTGCGCTTGTAAGAAAATATCGAAGTCGATGCAAACTGTTCTTATTCAACCGGAAAATAACGCGGCAGTTGTTTTGTGTATTGCCTTAAAAATAATAGGGTAGTCCTTCAGACTTCAGTATCGCGACTAGAAATCAGGTATCGTCTGATCTACTTTTATAACATGACATGTTAAATAATTTAAGTGCCAGGGTTACAAAATGGCGCGTATGGTATTATGCAGTTCAAAATAAGGCGAACTAAAAGACAGCTTTATTTAAATGCGTTCATAAGATTGCAACGTAAATGTGCTTTGGAAAGCAAGCCGACGAATCTCAAATTAATCTTGGTGCAAAACCTATTGGAATATATACTTATAGATAATTACGCAGACATTGAAAATGTGCTGACTTGAAGGTTCTGCCGTCAAAACGTCCTCAGCCAATATAGGGTTTCATTAAATTAACTCCTGAATACGAAAAAAGCTGGCGAGATGATATCCTTGAAAATATATGTTTCTCAGTTCTCAATATTTTTTGGATTATATTATTATTGCCTGTGAACAGAATTGTGATACAAATAAAATAACGCTTGTCGCGACAACAGCCTTTCAACGATTTCATTGCAATCATTGCCTTCATCTATTTCATTGCTTTCATTGCTCTTATATATTTCTTAGCTTTTAGCACTTTCATTGCTTACTTTGCTTTCATTGATTTGATTGCTTTCTTTGCTTACAGTTATAAAATTGCTTCAAACGGTTTTGATTTGGTTGCTTTCATTGATTGATTACTTTCATTGCTTTATTTATTTTATTGCTTGCATTGTCCTCATTGATTTTATTACTTTCATTGCTTTCATTGATTTGATTGTTTTCATTTCTCTCATGTATTTGATTGCTTTCATTGCTTTCAATTATTTAATTGCTTTCATTGCTTTCAGATATGTCATTGCTTTCATTGCTTTCAATTATTTAATTGCTTTCATTGATTTTAATTTTGTAATTAATTTAATTGCTTTAATTGATTTGATTGCTTTATTTATTTTATTGCTTTCATTTATTTTATTTTATTGCTCTCATTTCTTTCATATATTTGATTGCCTTTATTGCTTTCAGTTACATGTATGTAATTGCTTTCATTGCTCTAATTGATTTGATTGCTTTCATTGTTTTCATTTATTTAATTGCTTTCATTGCTTTCTTAGATTTTATTGCTGTGTTTGCTTTCATTATTTGGTTGCTTTCATTTATCTCATGGATTTTATTGCTTTCATTGCTTTTATTTATTTCATTGTACCATTGATTTCATTGCGTTCATTTAAACAATGACTTAGACGTTAAAGAAGTGGCAAGGTAAATACCTTCAGTAAAATCAAACAAGTATGGTTTGTGTTTTGCCTAGAAATAAAAGACATTGAATATTAAATCATTTCCTTGCAAGAACTTTTTTATACAATAAGAACCTGTGGTCGATCCAAATCGATAGCAAAATATGAATGCTCTGAAAATGAACAAGATTGATTGATCGAGATACTGAGCATTAAACAAGTCACTTTCTCTGTAATCCTTCTTTTTCTAAAGACATATCTAACATGTTTGTTTGTTTTCAGAACGAAGAAGGGAATTCTGAGCAGATTGAAATGAAGACCAATAATTTTACAGGTAATATTTATAATGAATAATTCTCAAATCCATGTTATTTCAGTCGGAAATGAATAATAATACTTCAGGAATGCCATACGCTGCGCACTGTCTCTTTTCAGCCGATTCTGTTAAAATATACGTGTATGCTTGCTGTGATTCCAAAGAACCTCATTGTCCTAAATGTTAATAAAAAACAATTGAAATATATTATTAATAGATTGTAGAGTTTCTTTGTCGTCCGATCATTACATCCGTTTCTTGATGACCCGGTTTAAAGCTGCACTCTCGAAAATTGAACGCTTTGACAATTATTTTTCGTGGAACGAGCGAATTTTAACGGAAATTTTCACAAGTGATATAAGACTGCTTACAAAAATCAGATCGCAGGTTTTCATATTTATGTTCAAAAATTGATGTTTCATGCATTTTTTTCTGAAAGCGTTAGTAACACTTTAAGCCATAAAACACTAGTTAAACATATGAAAATTTGCGATCTGATCTTTTGTCAGCAGTATTATATCACTGGTAGTAAGATATTAACATGTTGTAAGATGTTAACACAAATATTGGCTCATTCCAAGACAAATATAAAACAAAGTGTCAAATCGCTAAATCTGGGAGGTTGCAGCTTTAACAAAACAGTTTGCACCAAAGGGACTTTTATTAGAACTACTCAATATTTGTATTACTGTATTTGTTTGTTTTGTCTTTTAAAGCAATCTTTAACTGTTCAATCAATTCTTAATCGACCATATAAGGTCCTTATAAAGCTAGATAGACGCATGCCGCTATCCTATAACTTCCGTAGTTTCAATCATGCAGCTGCTTTTACGATGGGACATATCACCTTGCAATAATTGTAACGATCAACCTTGACATGAAATGTGTCATTTTTGCAAGGCCATCGACTTTAGCATCTTTTAAAAATGACTCAAAACAAATCGTATTTTTACAAACATAGTAATCTTGATGGTTTGCATGTTTCCCATCTCAAAACTTCCTTCAAAACATGAACATAAAACAGTCTTAAAACAAAGAAAGTTGAAAAGGCAGTATCTTACCTAAACAAAGATCACCCGAAATGCTACTATATGTTAACAAGTATTTATGTGTTGAACCAGGGTTTTTTAATGACCATAATACTTCCTAACGAATACAAGGCTATTTCATTCTAAATCATTTTGGAAACAGAAGACAATTTCACCCATTGAGCTCTGTTTTAATTACTCTTCGGTCTTAACAGCTTTCCCGTAGATCAAAATGTCTGTTTCTTCAGAGAAGTTTAGTGTTTTACCAAAAATACCAATCGTTTCAAGTAAATCAGTAGCAGGAGCCTACATATCCACCTCTCTCGTATGTTAATATTAATTTTCCTTTTCTCTCATTTTTCGCTAAAATGTTCAGATATTTAAAAGATACACAATATACTTTGATTTAAACATTAACAGCTTACTTCAAAACATATTTCCTTGATAACAAATTTGATGTTTTTGGAGAGGGCCGTAACTGATGCTGGAAAACTCTAGGCCCAATCACTTTGTATGTTTTATAATCAATTATTTGTCTCAAATTCTATATAAAGTTATTTATGTTGTATTGACTTTTCAATATATTAACAATCATGCAATAAACTATTATCAGATTAAAATTACAAGGCTATTTCACGACTATCATATCCCAAGCGTGTAAGTAATTAGGGCAAAACCAAAAGCCTTAAAATTGTTAAGAAATATAATGGTCATCAAAATGGAGAAGTAAAAGAAAAGATATCTTTGTTTCAAGGTCTCATTCAAAGCAAAATATTGCCTTCCGAAGAAGCATTTCTAACGCAATTTATCACGTGGTATACATCCACTGTGTTGAGTTGTCTATGTTTGCATACTCATTGTATACCGTGTCCTTTTACGCCAGTTAGGTAATCAATATGTACCATATTATTCATATAACTTATGTATATTTATATATTATAGCATTTTAAATAAATACCCAGTTACAAACACAATTGTATACATACAATTCTTATTAATATAACCAAACTTAAATGATGTTGAAAGATGATCTTTGAAAAGCAACATTCAAGCTGTTTTGTGAAATGACTTCTCTGCTTGAGGTATTCCCGTGTGAAAAGAAGATGACAAGACATTTGATGTCAGGTCTAAAGTAATTCATATTCGCGCAATTAAACGTCTATTATACCAGCCTTTACTGCTTACATGCTGGTAAATTTGAATAGTGTTTGAATATTATTAACTACCAAACAACTGATGTACATATAGGATAATAGTTGTTTCCAATTACAATATGATAAACAAAGCCAGACACACGGTGCGTTTATTGACAAGGAATATACCAAAAGCATGTTTTTATTTTATTGACAAAAACAGTATAGTTAATGCAGCATAAATGTTTTCATCCTATTATCGACATAGTACATATGTATTTTAATACAAAACTTATCGCATTGTACATAAACGATGTTGCATTTGAATTGAATTTTTTTATTACAGGTGCCATGCCATCACTGATCGCGTGATTTACTTAAAGATGCACTCTTACTCCCAACTAAAATTTAACACAATTAATACACTTGTTTTAATTTATCGAAAATGATTAATAAATATCGGAAACAATGGTTGTTATGAAAGATACTGTGATTTATGTAAAAGGAAGACGCAAAAACACGGTATTTCTATCTCATGAGACGATAGTTGATCACTGTGTTAATCTTTTAGGACCAACCAGTTATTTAATATGTGTGCGTTTTCAGTCATAAAATACACTGTTACAATATTGTTATCAGTAATTATATTTCCATAAATGCATAATTTAGTAAGTAGTTAAAGGTTTGTCACTCAAAACTTATGTTTAGAGTACATGTGTATGCAATGATTTTAAAAACGATTGTCACTTTAAAATGAAACCGGGTTATCAATGTGCATGCGTTATAATGTTCGTGTTCG
Source organism: Mya arenaria (assembly GCF_026914265.1). NCBI lineage: Eukaryota > Metazoa > Mollusca > Bivalvia > Myida > Myidae > Mya > Mya arenaria. The sequence continues at coordinate 27,347,172 of NC_069128.1, forward strand.
GTAACGTACATTATTTGTTTACCGGGTTATCAAATAACATGCGTTATAATGTTCGTATTCGGTTACGTACCTATCATGCGTTATAATGTTCGTATTCGGTTACGTACCTATCATGCGTTATAATGTTCGTGTTCGGTAACGTGTCTTATTTGTTTAACAAGTTATCAAATAGCATGCGTTATAATGTTTGTGTTCGGTTTAATACTTCATGTTTTTACCGGGCTATCAAAAAGCATGCGTTATAATGTTCGTGTTTCCTTTACATACCTTATGTGTTTACTGGGCTATCAAATAGCGTGCGTTATAATGCTTGTGTTCGGTTATATGCCTTAATTTTTTTACCGGGATATCAAATATCAGGCGTTATAATGTTCGTATTCGGTTAGGTTCCTATTTTTTTATGAGATCAATACGTTCATCTACAAAAAAACAAGTTAAGAAAACAAATAGCAGATGAACGTACTACAAATTTTTGGTAAAAAATGTCATTAAAACATTATTTCGTGTATTATGTTTAGACAAAAAGTGTCCGACCAAACAAACATGCGTGTACTATGTCTGGTGAACTAGCGTAATACCAAACACACTGGCGTTTACTCTGTCTGGTGAGCTAGTCTAAGACCAAACAAACATGCGTGTACTATGTCTGGTGAACTAGAGTCCGACCAAACAAACATGCGTGTACTATGTCTGGTGAACTAGAGTCCGACCAAACAAACATGCGTGTACTATGTCCGGTGAACTAGAGTCCGACCAAACAAACATGCGTGTACTATGTCTGGTGAACTAGAGTCCGACCAAACAAACATGCGTGTACTATGTCTGGTGAACTAGAGTCCGACCAAACAAACATGCGTGTACTATGTCTGGTGAACTAGAGTCCGACCAAACAAACATGCGTGTACTATGTCCGGTGAACTAGAGTCCGACCAAACAAACATGCGTGTACTATGTCCGGTGAACTAGAGTCCGACCAAACAAACATGCGTGTACTATGTCCGGTGAACTAGAGTCCGACCAAACAAACATGCGTGTACTATGTCCGGTGAACTAGAGTCCGACCAAACAAACATGCGTGTACTATGTCTGGTGAACTAGAGTCCGACCAAACAAACATGCGTGCACTATGTCTGGTGAACTAGAGTCCGACCAAACAAACATGCGTGTACTATGTCCGGTAAACTAGAGTCCGACCAAACAAACATGCGTGTATTATGTATGGTGAACTGTTGTCAAATTTAAAAAAAAAACAACATAAGTGTACTGTGTCTGGTGAAATGATGTCATACAAATGAATTTTCGGGAATGACAAAGACATCGTCCAAACAATGGATAAAGAGTCTGAATAGATTGATAAACCGCGAGAATATACACTTCCAACCACGCTTTTTTTGCATCCTTCCCACTTCGCCGCGATTTTTCCTTACAGCGGACGTTATCATAAATTTAATCTAATTTTAATTATATGCCGCGATTTACACATAATGCCCACCGCATGCATTTTTTTTAATTTTCCGCGCGTTCCACCGCGTCGTGTCAACCCTATACGCGGCGTTGCGAATTGTTCATTAACGATAATTAAGGTAATTAAGGTAGCTGTCAATTTTCTGAAGGAGTTGTCTTTGTTCCCATCCTATAAATATAATTCTAGTCAGTTTTATTAATCTCAAACAAACTCTATCCGTAATCTACAAATCTTGGTTTTTACTCAAAACTTAGTTTGATCCCTCAAAATTATGCTTTGCAACTGTGAAAATATTCAGACGCTATTGTCACCTTCAAAAATCCTAATTTCGAATGCCTCAGTTAAACCTGTGTGATTGTGAATAACTAATAAATTGAATAAAAATGCGTACGTTTTACAATTGTTTTACCATGCTTTATGATAGGGATTTGTACTTAGGTACTTACATATGAGCAATGTCTTTACATTGATTTTAAATTTAATTAGAAATACTTAAACAAACACTCAATATCCCATCGACATAATTATTAAGTTTGGGGATTGAGATTGTTTACCCTCTAACAATTGAGTGAAATCCATTCTTCGAGCACGGCTCAATTTACATGTAAAATCTTCTTTTTGTACCAATTGTTAAAATACCTGCATATCGCGGTAAACCGCGTCGCGGCGATATTCCGCGTTTATGTTTTTGGCAGTCGTACGCGGAAGAAGCAGATGAACGCGGCGATGACGAGAACCACCCCGATGGCTACCGTTGAATAAATCGCCGCAATTTTCCGCGATGACGCAATCTCGCCCGCGGTGAAAACGCGTTTTGTGCAAAAAAAACAACGCGTGGTTGGTAGTGTACCACGATTCTGCACATGCTTGATAAAAAAAGCATACATATTCTGTTGACACTAACATTATTGACTTGGTATACTTAATCTTATCGTTTCAATAAATTATATTAATAATACCTGTTTTTGTTCTTTGATCACAGGAATCTAAAAACCAATGTCTGATATAACATCCATGCATACTATACCTACTGTATGATATTTCGTTGCATCGACGTATTTCCACAATGTCTTTATTATCATATTTACAGGACTCTCAAATAAGGGAACCATTGTATCGTTATCTCGAGAACCATGTGCCAGCAACTCCACCATACAACTAACCATCTTACCACAAGATATCAAAGGTTATTATTTATTTTTTAAGTTGAGGATGAACTAAAGGATTTCTTCACATTTATTTTGAACGTGGATATAATAATAACTGAAAAAAACCAAACAATATCAAACACAGCATTAATCAGAACATATCTATGTTGTTTCATATTTTCAGACAATAAAAGAATAATTAATGCCCTCCTGGGATATAATTGTAAATGACAATGCATTCAGAAAATGGTGCACATTTTCAATGGAGAATGCAAGGCTATTTATTGTTCTTCAGTGAATATTATGATCGTATCTCAGAAATGAAAATGAAGCTTCTCTTTGATTGTTTGTAGAATGGCATGAAAACAGGAAATAATAAGATTAATTAAACGTCGATAACGTTTTTTTTTAAAATTCATATTGCATTTAGAAGATTTACGTATTTTTCAAATTGCCATAAATCGAACATTGAACACACTGCCTTGATATAAGCAAACACTTGTCTTCCGTTTGGTTATATGCTCACAAGTGAGAAATCAGAGTCGGAAGATGGTATTGCGAGAGAATATAGACTATGTTGTAACGTTTATGCAATTGAACTTAAATACCATTTCTCATCATGCTTTTGTAAATTCGGACACCCTTAAAATACCTAGGTAGAATATCATGGCCAAATTTAGATTTGTTTAAAAGACTAATGATTAGCAAAAGAACAATTAAGATAACAAACACCATTAAAGAAGCCATGCATTTACGAAATGAAGTTCTTTCCTTGTACAATAGCAATGCTCTGTTCTATAACAATGGTACTCTTTGTTTCTTTTCTAAGTATTCTGTTAAACTAATAATTTTATTAATATTTACATGATGTCTATTGATTTTTTTCCGTTATTCTCTATAGTTAATACTATGTTTTGCCATTTCTATATTGTTTAGGCCAAAAGCTATTTTATGCCGATTTGCGAATAAACTTTTTGATATAAATAGGAGAATTATTATCCAAATTGCCTGATATAATTGTATACAATTAGTAAATATATAACTTAATGTCAAAATGGATCATTTAATACAAACAGGTGCTCTTATTGTTACAATCAACCATGGGCAGGCAGTCTCAGAAATTCCAAACCAATGCGTACTTTTTGGCAACCAATATTTCATGATAATAGTTTTCTGGAATTCATACAATCTCTGGGTACTAATATAATTAACAAATCATGAGTGCTGTTTGAAGTTTTATATGCACACGTATTAAACGATATATTTAAATCTGGTGAAATATGCGAGAAAACCTATGAGAGATGAGAGATGTAACGTAATTGCAATAAAGTTCATCTTATCGATTTTATTACATGCATTCCCGTGGTTTATAGAGATTTATCAGCGAAACAAAATAGATATTTCATTGTATCAAACTGTGAAAATATCAATTCTATGTTTTTCACTTTCTGGAATGTTAGCCCATTCTATCATTCAAATCAAACATTAGCGCGCATAATCCTATGACACAATATAAATGACGTCATTTCCGAAATGAGTTTACGTACGCATACCTATTGGCGTGTTTTTTAATAAAATGTTATTAAATGTTTTTTTATTCAAGTTTTATGGATAAAATGAAAAGATAAAAAAGTGTTTGTTACAGCGTAAGGTAAGCAATATATTTAACCCCGTGAACACCAAAAGTGAACTTAAAGTAAAAAAAGAAAAAAACACACTATTACAAACAGTTATCCGCTTATTTAATCCCAGTAATACTCTTTTGTTTACACGGACGAACCTCGTAATCAAATCTTCAAAATGGGCTTTGCATAAAAGCACAACGATCAAGCCTAACTTAGACCGAAAGAGACATACAGTCCAACAAGACAATAGACATAGGGCTTTCTATAGTTATAAATAATTATTTCGCTTCTTTTGTTGATTTCAAATTCATAGATATAGGATATAATAACCATGTACGTTCATATTGACAGCTATGCACTCTCATTCGTAGATTTGTTATAAGAGACAATAATAGCATGAGCACTAGCATAATTTCGAAAACTTAAAAGATTGATCTTAGATCTCATATTTCATGTCATGAAGTTTTATCTTTGAGTTCGTTCAAAAGTGTAAGTACACAAATACGCGTGATGAAAACTGTAATTGAGCAAAAATATCGCGAAAATGGGCTTCATAATGAACTCTGAAAGACGTCGTGTTTTCTTTTTTAATTCTAATTTTTTAATTACTTTTGGATGGATTGACAGCAAAGGAATGTTGACCATACGACCAGCCATTGTTATAAGGTATGCGACCAGCTATGGTAATTGGCAGCTATGAGGCGTTGACCGTGCTGCACCTTAACCAAAATTAATTTAAATCGGTTAAAATAAAGGCCTTAATTGCAATTTGAAAATGAAAAGAAAAAAATAAAGAAACAAAGTATCATTTTGTCGAAAAAAGTCTTAAAAGATTGACTCAAAACAATACATTTAATGAGAGAACCGCGTGTTTAGCCATATCTTAACATTTAAATAAACCTCGATATAGACCAACTGCATTTAATCATCAAATGACGATTTCATTACAATGGCAATTTTCAATGAGTCAGTGGCAAATATAGTCAATACATTGCGTCGATACCTTACAAATAAACATCTCTCTCCCATCGATACGGGTACATATAATGCTTACAATGGAATGTATGCTCTTTTATTTCTGACTAGGTTATTCTGCTCGCTTTATGCTCTTAATGTCGGAGAAGATGCACTGAACAGGGTAGCTCTTTATCGCAAATGGCCGATAATGCAATTCACTTCTTTCCAATTTTATTATCAGTTCTGAGAATGAAAGCAATAAGGAAAGCCTCGGTGTTTATGAGGCAGTCTTATTAATATTTTCTATCAATTTTTTATCCTCCGTGCATGATGTGCAGGCCAGACCCAATTTAAAAGCATATGTCAATTAGGAGAATGAATGAGGTCTGATGTATATATGAGCTAAAAGTGGAGAGACGGTGCTATTCGTTCCTTTGAAGTACATTCTCGTTCACCAGAGTGATGATGATATGTGTACCGAATGGTCAGTGATCAATACACAAATACGCGTGATGAATATGAATACGTATGCTTATTTATTGAGCTTTTTATTGGTCGACGTAGATGTTGATATCAGGATTTTTTTGTTAAAGTTTTGCACTCGATTTTTCAGGGATTAAATCAGAGGTTAGATTTTTAATAATCAATTATCTGATGAATGAAAATGGTGAAGTAATGAATATAAATATATGCTGCAATCAATTTATTAGCTTTTCCTGATCAAACACATAGGCTGCCTGTTGTTTCCGTAAATTAAGACGGACGATTAATGGTTTATTTCGTATGCCAGTGACAATATGAAGGAATTTAAGAACGAGAAATAAAGTAAGCTCGCTTCAGTAATGAACTTATCTTTTCTTTAATCAGAAAACCAACTCTCGAGGTAGACTACATGTAATTATAACTGACACTTACTTTCAAACTAAGTAAAAACACACTATGTGGGCCTTACCGATGCCATTTCAAAGTACGGAAGCCAGTAGGATAACCATTGTCTCTAACGAAGCGAGCTAAACACTCATTTTCAAAACAAACAAACAATTAAGTATGTACAGGAATGTTAAGGTGACGTTAACTAGTTGCTGGCTCAACGTACAATCTAGGACAAGATTATAAGTATCTACCATGGCCGAGAGTGTAAGATAGGTTCATTCCGACCCGAGCGTAGGGTGTTTTGCGGAAACGAGGTTTACCGAGTTTCCGCAAAACACCCTGCGCGATGGTCGGGATGAACCTATCTTATACGAGCGGCTATGGTAGATGCTTTTTCTCCCACCTCAGTTAAACAAAATTAAGTAAAAATGTATTTTTTGCTGGAACTCTTTTTTGCTTAGTGAAAATAATTGCGTATGGATATGCGATAGCACGTGGTTGTCATGGATATACGCGCAGTGATCCAGTTAATGTTAATAGTCAAATCGGTCTTTTTAAATAGTTCTATAAGGAGAATGAAGCATTATTTCTCGAATGGTGCCTGAAAACTGTTTTATGGTGACATTTGAAGCGAGAAATAATTAACTCGCGTTCTAAATATTACCATAAGACAAGATTTCCTTGATACTACTGACGACAGTCTTCAACAAGGGAGATAATTACAATGTTGTAAAAGGAGTTCCATACGGGCATTTTATCTTCGCCCGTGGGCAAGATAAGAATATCTAGCATGGTTAAATTATTGGATCTACTTATCTGAGTTGGGAGAAAAGGTGTTCCCGCCTGAAGTGCGACAGTTTAATTAGAAAGTAATAATATCAATCAAGTCAGGTGGCTGAAATGAAATGTCTGTCATGCTCTTTAAGAGTGTTTGTTTTAAACATATTTTATTGAGCAAAAAAATAACAACATTTTAATACAAATACATAATCAAAATTCAGGATTGGAACGGCAGAAATGAACTAATAGAGTTCCTTGCTACGTTATGATAAATAACAATTGCCATTTGAGGCAGTTATAAGTAATGAAGTTATGATCATACAAGTTCATATTAAATGTTGTTGAAAACACAGATGATTGAATGGAAGACTTTAAATGCAATTACCTAAATTTAAGAATAATTTCTTTATTGTGAATTGATGAACTGTATTTAAGTAGAAAAACAAATATGAGAAAAGAAGGAAGAAGAAATATGAAGAGCGGCAAGATGTGTGAGTGTTGGTCGGTGTAGTCGATTACTGGCTGTCAAATCTTTTGACCTATAAATAAAACGATGAACTGCATCAAACAGTACTATTTTGCTGCTCTTCAGTCATTCAGTCGGTATTAAGCAAATGTTGCATTTGTTCAGTAAAGAGAGGACAAATAAAGATATTGTGTTATGTAGTCTCCTGTATTCCAACACCTACAAAATGACGACGGAACACCATTTAGAACATACAGATGAAGATTCAGGGAACTACAATCGTTGCGTAGTCGAGTGTTCAGGACCTGTAGTCGACGTTAAGTGTGTTAAGTGTCCGCATTCTCTTTCCCTTTAAACATGCTTTATGATAGTTGTTACAATAACTAGAAGTACCTGTCCAGTCCTACGCATATGTACCAGATTTCCACTTTTCACCAAAATTTCCTATGTGGTGGCCAGTGATTGGCATTTAATTATAATAACATGGTCTGTCATGAGCTGCTGATAGTATCGTCCGGAAATGTTTTATGATCCTATCAAGTTTCAAGATTACAGTCTTAGCTAAGGTTAGAAAATGAACATTGCTAGAAATAACGAGGACTGTGATTTTCAATTTGGTTTAAGGAGATATTTTTTATCTCAATACTTTATAACAATTTTGTTACAAATGTTACAGTAATTTTGATTGAATAAGTTATTGTTTTATATCACTTATGTCTCATATTGAAAATATAAACATAATTATATATTACACTAGTGCTGAAATAAGTGGGGCTTTTCAAAGACCTTGAAGAAGTGTATGAAAATAAATGTCTAAGTGCGTAGTAGGGGTTTGACATTAATGGAAAATAGATAGATGGATAGATAAATACCTTTGTCATGTGATTCCTTACAAAAAAAGAAATTACTGTTTAGCCCGAGCTTTTGATTAACAACAACAACAAGTCAGTCAAGTAGTAATACTTTGTGCAACTGGACTGTCTGAGAACTGTTCATTCAGTGTTAAATGAATTTTAGAAAACTGCATTGTGAATTTTCAAGACGTAATGATCAAGGCAAACCTTAATATATCTAAAAAAATCATCCATTTACACAAGAACTTAATAAATAAATGATTAAATCATTTACGTATCACTGATTATTTTTCATTCAATGAATTCAAAAAAGTGTCATATTGGCAATATAATATTGTATATTTCTTCACAAAAATCAATGTTTGTCATTAGCATGCCTTATGCTACCTTGTTTATGAAACCTTTGAAGAGAACTTGAATCATGAGAGGGGTTTCAAGGTACCAATCTTCAATAACATCGAACAAGTTCATTGATAATGGTTTCACAAACTTATTATTCATTGTTCCAGCCACAATTTGTAAAGGGCTGGGTGCCAGGTCAGAAAGGGGACTTCTGATCCTTATGGACACTTGCATCGGCCAATGTTTAATTTGTAATGAGTATGTGTCGTAACTATTTTCAATACTAATAGTTTGTTATGAATACCTAAGGTGTTATCTTTCATTTATATATGATAATATCAAATTTATTATTTTACACTTTCTGAAAATTGTGAATCTGTGAAGCAAAAGGGCACAGCAGGGCGTAGTAAAAAGACAGTAGGGTGCTGCTATTTTAGGCTTAGCTGGAGCACTTATCTGAGCAACGTGTTTCACCGTTTGTAACATCGTCAAAATATTCATCCTTCCTGTTAACATTCCTCCATAATTGTAAATTGTAAAACTTAAGAGTGACATTGACCTTTAAACAAAATATACGGTTCTTGAGCACGACAAGTCTTTCAGTATCTTGTTTACCCCCCCTCTTCCGTACATAAGAAACAGACTGGAAAGAATAAAGCAGACAAAGGACGGGCGGTGCGATGTTTTACCTTTATGTGAGGATAAATTTCATTTGTTTCTGTTTTGTTCCCATAATTACCATACAACGTAATTATTGATAAGTATTATTTGTATATTACAGTATACAAATTAACTAATAATAAAAACATAAGAAAATTCTATTCTTAATTATTACAATCATGAAAAACACAAAAATACAGAAATTATCCATTTTGATTTATTATTTCATTCATTTTTCTTTCAATTTTATATAATGTTAAAAAACGTTAAAATAATAAAGCATAAAACTCTTCTTCTTTCTAGTTAAGAAATGTATTTACACATGTACTTTTAAAAATTAAATGATATATTTTGAAGAACTGCATCTAAAGAAATTAACTTGACCCTTCAGAATTCAACTTCACCAGCCCAGATAAGATCAAAGAGGGCCAATTAGTGATGGCTAGGCTTTCGGCTGAAGTTAATGGGTGATTAACAGTTATAAGTGATTTACTAGCTGATAAGCCCTTGCTGAATCTCAGTCGCTCTCTGGTACATATGCGTAGGACTGTGTCAGGGATGTCGAGCGTTTGTTTCGATATGATGGGTAATAATTTCTGCATCCGGGAGATTTTCCTTACCACCAGACTAGTTGAATTTTGCGGACTACGATTCCGCGAAACGCCAACGTATTTTGCGGCATGTAGCTACTGCAGACTTATTATATGCATAAACTACTGGCCACATAACACACGCGTTTAATGTTTTGGCAAAGAATAGATTGTGAAGAATCTAAATGAGGACTTGTCAATGTCTAATCATACAAACTTATATATATATATATACCTTCAATGCCTGGTAAAGAAACATATTCTTTCTCTTCATTAATGTGTATATATAAATCTAATATAAACGCGTTATTTATTTATAGAATAATACATGCCCCAGTGAACATAATTGCCCTAAGGCTAAAGCCCTCGGGCAATTATTCCTTCCACTGGGGCAATTATAAACCAAAAGCCATGGTCAACCATGTATTATCCTATATACTACACATCTTTTGTCATTTGTCAATGATTTCAAACGGATTTAAAAACATGATTTTGTGGAATAATGAAGAATATACCATATAATAAGCATGTAGTCTGACAATTGAGATAAAACAAAATGGTATTGAATGGTATTAGCTGCGAAAAATAAGGAGTGACTGAAAATCAAAATAGCAAACCTTTTCGAACGTGTTTTCAGAATAACCCTGCACTTTTTCCATTCTTCAAATATTTTCTGTTTTAAATCGGCTGATTGTGATGTTCATTTCAATAGGTGAGCACAGCTAGGGCCGATCAAGCCTAGAAGCAGTTTCATAAAATCTTGGCTTGAATGACCCTAGCCATTTCGCTGGAATAATTAACATTTCACAGCGAATAAAGTAGAACAAAACGTTTCAACAAAACATTTCCTTGTTTCACTGCGTTATGACCTTTACCGAATGTAAACATCCGGTGCGGTTTCGGGTAGTACTCGTTACTGAAACACGGAAGGGGTCATTATTGTTGGTAAAACTAATTTCACTATTATTGCACTGATAGTTTCATTTAAATCTTTTTAAAGCTTTTAATAATGTTTAAATGTTTGCCTACCAAGAACACGGCGGCCATTTTTAATTTAAATGAAAATGACGTCAGTGTGCACGTTCTCGTCTTCGTCAGGCATGTGTGCCATAATCGCCCTGACGTGCCGCGATAATTTCACAGGCGGAGAAGATAATCATTTTTGCGGGAACGAATTTCTATAGTAAAATGTTACTATTTATAGTAACATGTGTATTATGTTATTTTATTGATGACCCTTTCATAATATTACCGCATGTACCCAGGTTGTTGGAGACGATGCATTAACGATCATCATATACATCTTCAAAGTTTTAAAATCAGTGAGGAGAATAAATATCTTCTTTAGCGATATGCCTTTCAATTTATTTTTCCATATCCGACAGCACGCTGTATCGTCAAGTCCATATCACGCTTCTGTCGTTTTCCGAACCCTTATCAGTATAGTGACATGTGTTGAGTGCTCCTTTTTACAGACTGATGTTTATTCAGGTTTTTTTTTAAATATAAACTTAAAAGTCAGTTTTTTTCAGAAACGTACTAAATTTTCTTAAGAAATTATTTTCAATGTATTTTATTGCTGTTATGTGTTTAAATTCAAGAAAAAGCACTAAATCATAAAAGGTATTGATTCATGAAGTCATTTCTGACATGGAAATTACGGAAACTGTCGTTTAAAATCATTTTTTAAAATGTATTTTTGTTGGTTTAAACTGAACGCGGTCCCTTTCAACTTGGAAATAATCAAACAAGACATAATTATAATTAGAATAATATTACAATAGGACGCTTTTCTAACGACCTCACGTCTTATTCGGTGTTTTAACATGCATCCGTCCGCGTTTACACACCGAACTCGACGTGATACGCAACGTCAGGAACACGTCCTCCCATAATATTCCCCATAAACTTATTGATAAACTGCAAAAAAACACTTATGGGCAATGTTTAAACTGTTAGCAGCCTAAATTTACGACAAATCTTGTATTTTAACATATCGACGAAAACAGACAGACAAATCACGATCCATTAGTCGATGTCAAAAGCAAACAGAAACAGGAATACTCCTGACATTATGTATTAGTTACAGAGTGATAAATTTTGTCATACGAAGTCCCCATGATGCGTTCATGCTTCTAGGGTAAACTGATAACCATTACAGAAGGCTCAACTGAAAGATTTGTTCGCAACAAACATATTGTCCATGAACAAAATGTGACTATTTGTTTTTTCGATTTGATATTTTTAATATGAAATATTGACCATAAAGAAAATGTGTCTATATGATTCCAAGTTTAACAAAACAAATTGATCAGTTGCACAAGGACTTAACGTTCTTCTTAGATTATCATTAATGTGTCGTGACTGAAATACCTGTTTTGTAGTCGGCATTCGGAGGCTTTTCAATGTGCATTCGTACTCAAGAGTGTGAAACGTGGTACGCAGAAAACATTAAGTATCAATATTAGGTACACATACTGGGAAACAGATTCATGTTATTTGTAATGATGGAATTAGGACTCATTTAGTACGCTAGGGGATTGGGTGTGGGAGTAGGGGTTACATTCTCAGCAATGGACGGAATTTAGGAGATATATATCCTTACTTATTTGCTCGCAAACAAATTTTAACGTAACCCACAATTTATAGATAAAGATAATTTGATAAAAATGTATACATGTATGTGTAAATACGTGATGTCTCGTGGCGATGTTTCCATCTGTTTGGTCTATGCGACCAATTATCAACGCAAAGGCCTTACCAACTTAACGAACATGCAATGGGAAGGCAATTATCAACCTGTAGGTCTGAATACCCCAATGAACATGTAATGGGAAGGCTGTTATCAACCCGTATGCCTGATCATCTAAATTAATATGCAATAGGAAGGCTTCCATCAACCTGTAGGCCTGATCACCTCTATGAATATGCAATGGGAAGTCTGTCATCAACCCGTAGGTCTGATAACCTCAATAAGCATGGAATGGGAAGGCTGTCATCAACCCGTAGGTCTGATTACCTCAATGCACATGGAATGGGAAGGCTGTCATCAACCCGTAGGCCTGATTACCTCAATGAACATGGAATGGGAAGGCTGTCATCAACCCGTAGGCCTGATTACCTCAATGCACATGGAATGGGAAGGCTGTCATCAACCCGTAGGTCTGATTACCTCAATAAGCATGGAATGGGAAGGCTGTCATCAACCCGTAGGTTTGATTACCTCAATGAACATGGAATGGGAAGGTTGTCATCAACCCGTAGGTCTGATTACCTCAATGCACATGGAATGGGAAGGCTGTCATCAACCCGTAGGCCTGATTACCTCAATGCACATGGAATGGGAAGGTTGTCATCAACCCGTAGGTCTGATTACCTCAATGCACATGGAATGGGAAGACTGTCATCAACCCGTAGGTCTGATTACCTCAATGAACATGGAATGGGAAGGCTGTCATCAACCCGTAGGTTTGATTTCCTCAATGAACATGGAATGGGAAGGTTGTCATCAACCCGTAGGTCTGATTACCTCAATGAACATGGAATGGGAAGGCTGTCATCAACCCGTAGGTCTGATTACCTCAATGCACATGGAATGGGAAGGCTGTCATCAACCCGTAGGCCTGATTACCTCAATGAACATGGAATGGGAAGGCTGTCATCAACCCGTAGGTCTGATAACCTCAATGCACATGGAATGGGAAGGCTGTCATCAACCCGTAGGTCTGATTACCTCAATGAACATGGAATGGGAAGGCTGTCATCAACACGTAGGCCTGATTACCTCAATGAACATGGAATGGGAAGGCTGTCATCAACCCGTAGGTCTGATTACCTCAATAAGCATGGAATGGGAAGGCTGTCATCAACCCGTAGGCCAGATTACCTCAATGCACATGGAATGGGAAGGTTGTCATCAACCCGTAGGCCTGATTACCTCAATGAACATGGAATGGGAAGGCTGTCATCAACCCGTAGGTCTGATTACCTCAATGCACATGGAATGGGAAGGCTGTCATCAACCCGTAGGTCTGATTACCTCAGTTAACATGGAATGGGAAGGCTGTCATCAACCCGTAGGTCTGATTACCTCAATAAGCATGGAATGGGAAGGCTGTCATCAACCCGTAGGTCTGATTACCTCAATGCACATGGAATGGGAAGGCTGTCATCAACCCGTAGGTCTGATTACCTCAATGAACATGGAATGGGAAGGTTGTCATCAACCCGTGGGCCCGATTTCCTCAGTTAACATGGAATGGGAAGGCTGTCATGAACCCGTAGGCCTGATTATCTCAATGCAAATGCAATTGGAAGGCTGTCATCAACCAGTAGGCCTGATTTTCTTAATAAATATGTAATGGGAAGGCTGTCATCAACCCGTAGGTCTGATTACCTCTATTAACATGCAAAAGTAGGGTAATTATCAACCGTAGGCCTGATCACCTCTATTTACATGCAATGGGAAGGTAATTATCAACGCGTAGGTCTGATCACCTCAATGAACATGCAATGGTAAGGCAATTATCAACCCGAAGGCCTAATCACCTCATTGAATATGCAATGTTACGGTAATTGTCAACGCGTAGGTCTGATCACCTTAATGAACATGAAATGGTGCGGCAATCATCAACCCGTAGGCCTTATCACCTCTATGAACATGCAATGGTACGGCAATCATCAACCCGTTGGTCTGATCACCTCTATTAACATGCAATAGTACGGTAATTATCAACTTGTAGGCCTGATCACCTCTATTTACATGCAATGGTACGGTAATTATCAACCCGTAGGCCTGATCTACTCTATTAACATGCAATGGTACGGTAATTATCAACCCGTAGGCCTTATCACCTCTATGAACATGCAATGGTACGGTAATTATCAACCCGTAGTCCTGATCACCTCAATGAACATGCAATGGTACGGTAATTATCAACCCGAAGGCCTAATCACCTCATCGAATATGCAATGTGAAGGTAATTATCAACGCGTAGGTCTGATCACCTAAATGAACATGAAATGGTGCGGCAATTATCAATCCGTAGTCCTGATCACCTATGTGAACATGCAATGGTACGGTAATTATCAACTCGTAGTCCTGATCACCTCTGTGAACATGCAATGGTACGACAATTATCAACCCGTAAGCCTGATCAGCTCAGTGAGCATTTGAAGGGAAGACACCTCTTAACCCGTAGGCCTCATCACCACAACGATCATGCAATTGGAAGGCAATAATGAACGCATAAGCCTCATCACCTCATCAAGGTCTGATCAAAATGCGATTGGAAGGCTTTCAAATACCTTATAATCTAATAGCACTGCCTCAGTTTTGGATAACAGATTGTTTTCAAGATAATCCAAATGGTAAAATGTTTTCCAAACACTCAATAAATGGCAGTTAAATTACAAAGCAGAATTATCATAGGTCCTGACGTGCAAGTGTCTTAATTGCTGGAATATCAACTTCCGTCAAATTGTGTAAACGAGGAAACTGTAATCTGTCTCTGTCATAGCAATTTATGGCATTTGAAGTTGATTGAAGGTAATTAATGCCAGTCCGCATTAAGAATAACGACAAATGCGCCAACTAATTTTGTTGCCATTGTATGATAGAACGAGACAGACTGATTCAAGCTACTTAAATCATTGATCATTCCGTTAAAGGGCATTTTTATGCAACTTTTAATGTTGATTGTGATTTAAAATGTCAGTCAAGCGGAAAATTTCACTTTCAAACGGTTACTACTGATAGTAAACAAACATAGACAATTGATTAGTTTCGAAGAGTAATTGTTTGGCACTTCAATAAGCGTAATTTAAAGCCACGGTTTAATTGGCCGGATGATATGAAACTGATTAAAATTGTCTACTTATGGGTCCGGGTGTATGAGCCTTCACATTAGAAATAAGTTTCATGTTGATATGTAAAAGAATCAACCGTCGAAGACGGCTTTTGATGTGTGAAATCGATATGTAGCCTTTGATTTGTTTTGGCGTTAAAATGGCATAGATGGTTAAAACTACAGAACTTCAAATTCTAAGTTTAATTGCAAATATTAGAAACAACGTCCAATTATAATGTCTGTGTAACACGAAGACATCGACGTCAACACGGTTGTGGCAACAATGATCAGAACATGTACAAACCATGGCTCAGATTCATTAACGTCTTGATTCTTAATATAGGTCTCTGACTCAGAAAAGCTTTGATTTTGTGGTAAAACAAATGAATATATAAAGGATAGTTTGTATTAAAAACTAATTTCCTGTTCTAAGTATTATTCACTTTCTCAGTTTCAAAATGGTCTTTAATACTAAGTCACAATCTCAGAATCCTGATGGTCGTGTATATCGTCTTAGGATCTCGGTCACATTTTACATTCAAGATGGTCATACACATGGTCTAAGATACTGACTCTCATTCTCAGACTAGCGATGGTACAAAATTGTCAAATTCGTCATTGCATTTGTTTCATTTTCTGCTGCAATGAGTCTCTGTTCCAGTTCCATAACGTTTCGTGTAATATGAATCTTTGCATGTATGAAACCGGACAGAGCAAGCACGAGCTAGAAATATGTCTTGCCTTCAGTTCGATGCACTCCCTCAACTTTGTTCTAGGCACGAACAGCCTGCTTTAGCCAGTACTTTATGCTTATCATCACTCTTCCTTTGAGATTCCCTGATTGTTGACGCTAAATATTGCCTACAAACAAGCGTTTGACTGCAGATTTAATCCTCTTTAAGCATGTTTTGTTTTACAATTTTTTTATGTTGAAAATCTATGTTTGCAGTGCTGACTTTCCCAGAAAGGATTCTGGCCAAGTTGACGCTGAATATAAGCTACACACTAGCGTTTCTCCGCAACTCCAGCCGCCTACAGACACTTCAGCGATCCGTGCTGCTGACCCGGTCAAGAGAGTTGAAACAACTGGTTGGTGGTGTTTTGACTTTCTTTTTAATGTGAGTGTAATGCCATATTTAACCAACGAACACTGTTTGAGATCAAAACGTTATCCAAACGAAACTTTAGGAGTAAGTGTCATACTATATTGTTATATGACTCGGTGTATAAAACATAGTAGTAAACGGAGAACTCCACCAAACGATTTTCTTGTCATGGTCATGGGAAGTTAACTAAACGACCATTAAAACATCATATTCAAACAATAAAGTGTTAATCGATGTATACTTAAATACTAGTACATAAACACGTTTACGGCTTTAACTTATTTCCCTACAATTGCTGGCTTCCAATCTTAGAACCTTTTTCCTGGCATCCAAGAAAGGAAGCAGTAATAGTTTTTGACAAGGAAACGGACTCGAGATTGATTCAATAAATATTTCTATTGCCGTCATAATCGAGCTTAAATTAAGTAGTTGTATTTGAAAGGAAACTCGAGGGACAAGGATAGATGTATCAAACACGATTGCTTTCTGACTCCATTTAAACAAACACATAAGAAAATAGACAGTGCGAACATTAAAACATTCATGAAATAGAGTATTTGCATAACAGAAATTGACAGTATGATACACTTTCATGTTATAATTGTTCAAACATTGTTTTTGATATAGTGTACATCTATATAGGGTTAAATATCCTCAACTGGTTTACGAGGACTCAAAATTGTTTCTTATTTCCCTAGACTTGCTGGCTTCCAATCTCAGTCCCCGATCATCTTCATATTGCCATCAATGTCACGGTTGCCGGGGACGAATACAACACAGTTGCCAGTTCAACGCTGGATGCTGTGGACCAAGGTTCCTTTGCTGTTTTTTTTTGTTTGAATTTGAATGTTCGAGTCAATGGGAATGGTAATTCCTGGGTTTCAGAAACTGTTGTAGCGAAGCCACTTTTTCTAAGGCAATAATTCATGGAAACTACAGACACAATATCGCGGTTTAGAATTGAAGCATGATCCAGTTCAAACGCACACCTAGTTTACATTTATTTAACTTAGAAAATGTACGATGGCGGACTACAAGCTTACAACATTTTAAGCTAAGAGTAGCTTAATCTTTAGAATAGTAATGCTTAAAAAAGTAAATACAGGATTTCGCTTAATAAATGTACTTTGGTATATGATGTTGCCTTGGGTTTTTTATAAGACGTTTTGGTTATCTCTTTTGGGGCATTTTAGCATTGAACCATGTGCCTCAATACTGGGTTATTCTTAAATGTATGTGTATTGGGAGTGTCCTTCTAAATTACACTGTAATATAGCCAGTGCGTCCAATTATCAATAAGCAATGTTATTTACCTGAAAGAAAATGATTTTACTAGGGATGCAAACGAATTGCAAAATTGATATTCGAATATTCGGTTATTCTTTCGAACGAATATTCGATATTCGATTACCAAAATACATCTTTTAAAAGTTGTAGTAAACTATTATAATCTTCGCTTAAGTAATAGCCGGGGCATTTTAGCCCTATTTTGTCGTTAGCAATACGCGCAGCAGACTCTGAATTTCACCAAATGAGCCTCTGAAATTCATTCCACATTTCAAAAAGACAAAAAGTCATACATTATGAACAAAGAAAAAAAATCTTTAAATTTCTATTCCTGTGCTTTCATACTTGTAAACAACATGAACTTAGATGGATTTCTGGTCAAATGGCGTTATAAGCCAATGTAGGGTCTGTCTGTAGGACGAGCAGCCTCGTTCTGGGATTGACCTCTACTAAATGAAACTATGAAAAAACCAAACCAACTCGGAAACTTGTTTATTCCTTCATTGGCAAAGGTATTTAAATTTACCGAAAATATTTGATTTTTTGTGTCACTTGTCTTATAGCCGGTTATTGTAAAAATACGGGGACTTTTTATAGTACCCGACGATATGTCCCTAAATGACATATGACGCTTATTTAGTGTATTGTAATCACATTCACACCTCTGGCGGTATAGCCCAATCGTTGTAAAAACAAGAATCGTAGGCAAAAGGTTTATTATTTATTTATTCAACAACAAAACATCGAATATTCGAATATCAATTTTGACATTTGAATACCTAACGTTTGATCGAATATTCGAATATTCGAATATCGTTTGCATCCCTGGTTTTTACTTAAAAAGGAATTCCATTCCATCAAAAAGGTACATTAATGATGGCACATATTTATTCGATGTATTGGAGTGCTGGCAACTTGTAGATCTTTTGATATTTCAAAGCAAAACTTGTCGGAAATAAGGCAAACACACTTGCATATCTTATCAATTTCAATTGTGTGTAATAATTCCAGCCATCAATTGTAAAGAGGGGTGCAAGTCTGGTGACCTTATGCTCAACACATCCTACCTGTGCTCGAAAAATGGAACATTCTATCACAAGCCGTCGGCACGAGTATTACGCGTTTCATTCACACCATTAGACAAAGGTCAAACTACACTTAAACACTGGCCAGTTGTAAGTATCTTAACATAGGTTACGATGATAGTTTATTGTGTGTAAGGTGAAAAATGTGTCTTGTCAAGAGCTGGTATTAAATATTGGTCTTGGTTGGATCTAAAAAAGATGTAGCTTATCGGATAACGTGTTATTAATAACTGACCAAAATTGTGAATGTACTTAATACTGTACGACCCTAAGATTAACTAAAGGTGCACCACCCCAGACATATTTTTGTTCATAAAGTTTTCACAAAACAAACATCGTTAAAACAGTCTAATGATTTAGTCAATATTGACTTATCAATAAATGGAAGCATGTTGTCTTATCGCGAAATGGAAGCATGTTGTCGTATCGCTAAATGGAAGCATGTCAGTCTGACCAAGTAAAGAAAACACAGACAGCTACCTCATTTAAATTCTTTGTCAGAAGTATTCGTTAAACTGAATGTATTTAAATACTCATTGTGGCTATAATATCGAGCTGATTAAAACGCATATCATAGTCTGTTTTTAAGTCAAGCAGGGACGGATTCAGGATATGACATAAGAGGGGGCGTTACTAAGAGGCGAAACCTTTTGACTTGCGCCCCTTTCCCAGAACCGAAATTTATTTGGTTTCATAATTTTGGCAGCCAGGTTTGGGGTTACTCCCACAAGAAATATTTCACATTTTCTAGTCCGAAATGAAGCATTTTGGCCGTATTTTATTACTCATTTGCTCTCAGATTGAAATAAAAAGCAATCTTGGACGATTTTAGGTGGGGTAGGGAAGCGCCGGTCGCGCTACCACCCTCTCTTGACCCGTTAGTGTTAAGAGTATATAAATACATATAATTTAACGGAAACTTGCTAAATTCTATTGCACTATTTTATTTCATTCTTTTTTCAGACCAATTCAAGCATATCATTTCAATTTCACGACAAATACAATGGTATTGGAAGGCTTGAGGTATGTCAGTGTACATAATCCGTTAGACATATGTTTAGTAAGCAGTGCTTTCATTTCAAAATTTGAGATAAGTAAATAAATTAAAAGCTTGAAAATTGATTGCATATTGCAAATTGCAAAATAAGCTCAAACTTGGAGTACCTAATCATTTAATTAAATGTGATATTGTAAATGATTGTAGTCCTTGTTTTTGTCTAGATTATCGTGCAATGCAAACTCCTTATTCTTGCATCTGCATGTTCAGAATGGCGGATAAAACTAAACTGTTTTATGAATTCCATTTTAGGTCTCGTATCGACAACTAAATGCAGACCTCTACTGCTATGTGTACAGTGACATCAACATAGTTTGTGATCACGTGACGTCAAAATCCGATCCATATGGTAAGTTCATTAACAATAAACTAGGACTATACTTTGTGTTATGTTGGTTTTCGTTTATTTGTGTCGTTGCTTTCCTATTGCTTGAAAGCAGGATTATGCCCAGTTACTTTGCCAACCAAAAAAGGAAATGAAAGCGGTTCATTTAGAGCTGTTGTTTTTGTCGTTTAACAGAAATTAAATAAAGACCTTCTTGTTGAATGTTAAATCTAATCCTTCGTCATCCCAACATGACCGATTTTGTTCCTAACAAGAGGACTTTCATACTTGACTTAAAATAACAAAACCGTAGATATGAGCTTCCTGGCATACCGGGCATGTTATTCTGCCTAACGCCTTCACTGTTAAAATATTTGCAAACATTCGATAAATTTCGCATATACCACCGCAAGGTCCAAGATCATAACATAGTAATTCCTATAATGTATGCAAATTGTACCATATTTTATCATCTTTACTGCACACGTGTGTCCACATATCTCGTATATGATCCAAATCCCTTATAAACGAGGTTTACAAAATGATGTTGTTGTTTTTTAAAGTAACCACACATGTCCGTGTTTTGTTTTAATGCATGCATGATATTCAATGAAGCATGACTACACTCAGCTTAAGAAACCGTGGTTGTTTATCATTTGGAACTCCTCGGCCACTTTTACATCGAAAACAAGCTCGAATATATATGGACGGTTTACAATGTAAGAGATCTTATTATTTAACTACGCTGCAAGTAGGAAGAGTAATAATTTCAATTTAGCAGTTAAACTTTATGACTTTACTCTTAATTCTTCAATCAATAATGCACTTTACTGACAATAAATTTAAACTTTGTTATACAAAATACAATACACTTAACTAATGATATTGTTTTTAAATTTAACGAACTACTTCTACTCATGTAGGGGCATACATCCGCGGTTGTTTTCGATGGAAAATGACCGGGGTGTTCCAAATCGGTTTTTTTATCCGTGTTCACCTTGAAATCTGTATACCATTTTAGGTTTAACCATTTTATTGAGTTATTTGCATGTGATGCAGCATCCCTATCCATTATTATTATAACGCTAGAAATTGTCAATCGAACGTTTTACATGAATGTTCTACCGTTGCAGACGATACCGAATCCTTTGGGACGTTTGTGATATTTGGTCTTATCGTGATGACTTGTTTTACAGCCATCCTCGCTCTCATCATATTTGGTTAGTTTTTATAGTCCAAATCTCTATACTTCCTTTAAAGCTCTCTCTCACAGATTGACAGTTTTGACTATCAATGCCTTCAATTCAGTAAGTTATGATAACTCACTCAAGAACTGATCTCATTTAAAACTACCAAAACAAATCATTTTTCAAAAAGGGCTAGGAACACTTTTAGTCATAAAACTCAATTTTCGAAGGTAATTTTGAACAACTGCGATCTTTTCTTTCGTCAGGAGTTTTTTATCATTGGTTTCCAAACAGTAACGTCCAAAAATTGGCTCATTGCTTGTCAAAAATAAAAAAAACGTTGTCAAAACGGTCAATGTGTGAGAGTACAACTTTATCCAATATGAAACATAAGTCCACCCCAAATATAAGTACAACACAAATATAAGCACCACCTGAACTAGTGTCATTCATTTTAAATTGTCATATATATTGTCGGAAGACGGTGTAATCTGAACTAGTGTCATTCATTTTAAATTGTCATATATATTGTCGGAAGACGGTGTAATCTGAACTATTGTCGTGCAGTTTAAATTGTCATATATATGGTCGGAAGACGGTGTAATCTGAACTAGTGCCATTCAGTTTAAATTGTCATATATATGGTCGGAAGACGGTGTACTCTGAACTAGTGTCATTCATTTTAAATTGTCATAAAAATGGTCAGAAGACGGTGTACTCTGAACTAGTGTCATTCATTTCAAATTGTCATATATATGGTCGGAAGACGGTGTACTCTGAACTAGTGTCATTCATTTTAAATTGTCATAAAAATGGTCAGAAGACGGTGTACTCTGAACTAGTGTCGTTCAGTTTAAATTGTCATATATATGGTCGGAAGACGGTGTACTCTAAACTAGTGTCATTCATTTTCAATTGTCATAAAAATGGTCGGAAGACGGTGTACTCTGAACTATTGTCGTGCAGTTTAAATTGTCATATATATGGTCGGAAGACGGTGTACTATGAACTAGTGTCATTCATTTTAAATTGTCATAAAAATGGTCAGAAGACGGTGTACTCTGAACTAGTGTCGTTCAGTTTAAATTGTCATATATATGGTCGGAAGACGGTGTACTCTGAACTAGTGTCATTCATTTTCAATTGTCATAAAAATGGTCGGAAGACGGTGTACTCTGAACTATTGTCGTGCAGTTTAAATTGTCACATATATTGTCGGAAGACGGTGTACTCTGAACTATTGTCGTTCATTTTAAATTGTCATATATATGGTCGGAAGACGGTGTACTCTGAACTAGTGTCATTCATTTTAAATTGTCATATACATGGTTGAAAGGAGGTGCACCGTGAAATAAAGTCATATCATTGTTCGGAATGCAGTGTATAAAAAAATATTGCCATTTTTTTCTATTGGTCATAAATACTTTTAAATTCATTATATAATTAGTCAAATAAACTTTCAGAACGCAGTGTGTACTTAATTGTTGTCGTTAATTTCAATTTGTCATATATACTTTCGCAATGCAGTATACCATTACATCTTGTCATTAATTTGAATTTGTCATATATACTTTCGCAATGCAGTGTGCCCTAAATATTTACATGAATTTCAATTTGTCATATAAACTTTCGCAATGCAGTATACCATTAAATATTGTCATTAAAATGAATTTGTCATATATACTTTCGGAATTGAGTGTACCCATACTTGCTCTTTCATTGTAGTCGTGCAGAAACTAATGGGACTTCATCGTGCGTATAAAAATAGAAGAGGTGAGGCCCTTCAGGTTTATTAGTCAACTAACTTTTTGAATGTGCTATTATTTTTAAGCCATATATAAGGCATGAGAACAAACGGTATTTTTTTGTTAAAGGCACACAATAAATTAAAAAAATAATATTTTAATGTAGTATCACTTTTAACTCGGTTGACTTAAATGATCAAAAGAAAATATGATTATGATTTGTGTACAGAAAAAATATTGCAAATTTTGGCTCTTTTTTAACTCTTGAATTGGTTGCCACGTAGCTAATATATAAAAAAACCTCACCTATAAAGGCTAATAATTTTTAATCAATACACAAATCATATGTGTTTTTGTTTTGGCTTTGCTCATAAAAAAAAAATGAATTAAAAATGATAATGCATTAAATTGAATTAAATTATTTATGCATCAACATATGAAATAATTTTCTGCCTTTTACATCCCTAGTCTTATGGCGAGATTATTATGATATCAAATCGGTGCTAAAGTGCTAAATGTTTTGCTTAAAAAGAGGGATAAACTTTAACTATGCTGTCTTTTGATAGACATTGGGCAGATTATTCAGAATATTGTTAAAGTTAAGAACTTTGATAACTTGATCGTTGTTAACTTTCAAATCTGTAATACTTATACTGTGTCATGGATACACATGTAATCTGCTGTTCTATTTACAAATAATGAGACAACTGATTCAGCTATGCGTGCCTTACTTAAACATATCATCATATCATAAAATATGTAAAATATGTTAAAGTTGACAAAGAGTCCATTAACAACGTTGTTAACTTTGACAAAGTTCTAAACATTTGGCTCAGAGATAAACATATTTCAAAGCACTCATGTAGTGTAGATACGAAATAGCCCGTATAAATGTTACACTATTTTACAGAAAGCACCCCCAAAGAACGTCGCCGCCGATCCAGTCTTCTAGGTCACTTGAAGACAGGTAGGTCTCTGTTTAATCCTAAAATACAGGGCTGGTATTCAATACAGATATTTTTGGGTGTTAAGACTGATGTAGCTAATCTTATTACTTGTTATAAATAACTGACTGATAGAGTGAATGAAATCAATGATGAACGACCTTAAGATTAACTTGAGTTTTGAATATTTAATATCACCACGTGCAAGCGAATCAGAATGCAGTCAGTTGTTTATAAACTAGTTATAACTCAACCTCGTTACTTTTATTAGTCAATAGTTGACCTATTTTGCGGAATGAATACGCGTTTTACATATTTGCTACTTGGTCCATGAATCATGTATGGTTAATATGGAACATTACAACGAAACTCAAATATCACTAAAATAGCTCGGACTGCCATATCAATGCTACACTTTAGTTTGAATACAAAGATAAACATTCAAACTAGACGAAACGAAAATGCATTAGCAAGTACGGTACCAAAGATTATTGCGTATACTATTAGATCGTAAGTTGTTCCTGCAAACTGAAAATCCCCATTGTAGTAAATTTGTTTCTATATCTTTTTAAAATACCTCTTCAGTGATGAAAAGAGTAACGATAAAAGTACAACGCAATGTCAAAATATATTGGATTCATGCATGCATAGAAGTAACGGTTTAGAATCTTGAAAGCTTTTGAATAATCTGCACTACTGTACTTGACAATGTTGAATCAGCTCAGCTTAAAGTTTGACAAACTTTTGACTTTGAAAAAATGTTTTTCTCATAATTCACGGTTGATTTTATGCGTCGGCATATTTATATCACACGTTTATTCGGCTGTATATGTTGTATTTCATTTGATGTGGAAACAGAATTAAGACACAACAACAGCTTGACAAAACCAAGAACTACATGTGAAGCAATGGGACAAATATTTCGGTGATATTCATCTAGTCTTAGGCTGTACATAACTCTTCATGCTACCAGCGGTCCGGAGCCAATATTGGCTGTACATAACTCTTCATGCTACCAGTGGTCCGAACCCAATATGAATTAAAAGACTTATGTACCTAGTTTAGTACTATCGTGTGAATCGACTGCCCAGTATATTACGTGTTTGTGTCATGTTTGATTAAAGCCATACTTTCGGATTTGGTAATACCTAATTTGTTTTAAGTATTTGGATAACTTGTAAATTTTGTTTTCAGATGAGGTAATCAGAAACTCCATCCTTAATATGCATAAGATTATCTCTGAGCCCGAGGCCCAGCCACTGCGAGGCCATGGTAATGGAACTTCCAGTGAACGCGAGACCAGCTTCCTAAGGAATTCCTCACACAAGAGTTCACACAACAGGATAGCAAGGTATTGTGCGCGTTTGTTGGTTTATATATGGTTTGATTGGTTAATCCCTCCTTATTGTATTTGTAATATAAAACACATTTACATCGTTCTACTATTCCGAGAATGTGTGATTGGTAGGATGCCCAAAGACATGTAAAGCTATGGACAAACCCCGTTGGCTCTAACTCCCGGGGACCGGCAAAAATTCCTCGAGCCTCATGAAATTTGCGCTGTCCTGTTACAGAGCCTGATATATTTAACTTGTTTTTGAATGAATATAAATATAGCGTTTTACTCTTTTCAGTTTCTGTTTAAAATGTGATTCTTTGTTCTCGATTCGATTACCAAATCAGGTTTTTATTGTTAACTTGAGTACATGTACATGTATTCTTAATTGGAATCTATGTTTGTTGAAAGAAAGTATTTCCAGTTTATTAGGGTAAATTAAAAGTTTATTTACTGATAAGGATATATACATAATACTATACATGTATAAATATTTGACTTAAACTCGGGCAATGCTTAAACGACTTATGTTTAGCAATACATACATTTAAAACTGAATATCTGTTTTCTCGTACACTATCCAACTGCTGAATATATATATTATCTTTATACGTATTAACTTCTTCCAGTGGCTCCTCCTGGGCGTCTAGTATTTTATCACAAACAAACTCAGGCTTGCCTTCGAAGGCATCCAGTGGTAAAAAGCTTCAACGAAGCGTTACACAGGCTATGCTGGAAGACCTGGACGAAAGCAACTGTTCAATTCTATTTCTTACTCTACCCTTCGACCAGTACACCCGAGACGTTACCGAGCTTCTTCGGAACGTTTTGTCTATTGAGGGTGGAATTCCAAGCCAGTGCTGCTTCGACTCCGATGTTTTGAGCGATTATCAGGCTAATAGATTCGCATTTATCGAAGAGATAACTGGAAATACAAACAAAATTCTGATATTTGTGTTTCTTACTACATTGAGTTATGGAACCAAAGAAGAAAAGCTGATACATGACTTGCTAAACCACTGTCTCCTAAAACAGAGAATCATTCCTCAATGCAAGGTTGTTTTTCTTCACCTAACGGATGACGACAGTAGGCTAGAAACAAGATACCATGGTCAGCATATTCATCTGAAGCATGATAATGCTTATAAGAAATTTCTCTCTGTGATCTTGAGAGAATGTGGCATCAATGTTGATGAAAGAGATGAGGACAGTGAATTGCCTAAAAGAATGCTGTCATGCAGTGCCACAAAGCATTTATATCATTTGTTATCTTACAATGGCGATAAGGCAGCATGAGTATTGTCGAATATTGTATCTTAACTTGCTACATTTGTAATATGTATGTCTTTCAATGTCTTTCAATATTGATATGATTATTATTTATATGCATTAGTTTTGACATGATCATTCCTTTCTTGCGATAGCATTAGAGTTAATACTGGCAATCACAAAATATTCACTGATGTGTTCATTTTATTTCAAGAACAATAAACAGTCTGGACACTGTCTAACTGATCACCACATGGTTATATATTTTAATCAATTATTAAGTTTATTAGGCCCCTTCGCAGGAGAAGAGGATTATTGCTTTGCACATGTCGGTCGGTAGGTCAGTCGGTCGGTCGTTCGGTCGGTACGTCCGTCGATAGACCAAGGTTTTTTCGAGTAATACCTCGACAATTCTTGAACCTTTGGTAATAGATGACACCTATTTATTGTAGGGATCATCGTGTCAAAGGTTAATATCACCGTCACCTTTAACGAGAAAAGGTTGTCAAAGCTTGCCCGAGTGATAACTCAACGATTCCTACTTTTGTGGTCATCATACCTGATATGGAGGCTGGGCCTGACCAATAAATAACCGCCGTTGATTTTAGGCGTCATCAGGTCAAAGGTTGTTTTCACAGTGACCTTGAATTCGAAAGATTGTCCGAGAGAGAACTCAACAATGCCTGCACCCAGCACCCTCAAACTTGACTTGGAAGTTTAGCCTGACCATTAGATGACCCTATTGATTTGAGGGGTCATCGGGTCAAAGATCAATGTCACAGTGAAGTTGAACGCTAAAAGATATGTCCGTGTGATAACTCGACGATGGCTGCACCCATGGCCATCAAACTTGACATTTAGATTGCGGGTGACCAGTAGATGACCCATATTGATTTTGAGGTCATAAAGTCAAAGGCCAATGTCA
Organism: Mya arenaria; assembly: GCF_026914265.1. Lineage (NCBI taxonomy): Eukaryota > Metazoa > Mollusca > Bivalvia > Myida > Myidae > Mya > Mya arenaria. Next base: position 27,375,047 of record NC_069128.1, read on the forward strand.
CAGTGACCTTGAACACGAGTGATTGTCCGAATGATAACTAGGCAATGAGTACATTTTTGGTAAATACCAGACGGAGAAACTTTTGACGCATTTATTTCTAGTAACCGGGTATATGTGAGTTATCCTCAGCTGACCAGTCTTGGTCATCCTTTAATACAAGGTGTGTTTTTTAGATTTAGTTGTTATAAACTAACAAATATTGCTAAAATGTTGCAAAAAAGTAACTTTTGTCATATTGCTAATATTTTTTATTACGCATATTGATCATTAGAAATTGCGTTATATTTACTTATTCCCTGCTGCTAAGAGGATACATGTCTATCTGCAAATATCAGTCATCATCTAAACATGATCAAAACCTGTACCTTCTATCCTCACGCTTTGAATGGTCATAACTTTTAAACTTCCAATGTCAATGACAAATCAGCTGTAATTTGGGTCCATGCATAATTGATTGAACTGTCCAAATACTCCTGACAACATGGCGCCCAGGGCCACATGGTGTTTGACAAATATGTCTTGATTATATCATAGTTATAATGCAATATAAATATTTTATACCATAAAAAACGTTGTCGATCGGTTTGATATTAGGGATTTTACTACTTTCCGATGAATTTTGATTTAATACAGATATAATACAATCCATATATAAGAGATATTATCTCGTTATTTCTAAATTTAACTATACGATATAAAATTCAGGCATGCATCTATCACCACCACCATCATCATCATCATCATCATCATCATCATCATCATCATAACCACCACCATCACCACCAACAACAACAACAACACCACCATCATCATCATCATCATCATCAGTTTAGTTTTACAAGAAACTTGAGGTCATTTAGCTATTTTCCGATATACATAACATGACAAGAAATAAAAAATAATATATTTTTAAATAGGTTACATATTAAAAAGAATCAAGGGGGCTGGGGTACTGTTATTGTATTTTTTTTTTATTAAACTGCGTTTCTTCCTTTATCGGCGGCATCGGAATAATAAAAGGTTATTTAACGTTCGCTTTAACATTGAAATCCGCTATTACTTTAGTTTCATTTAATTCAATCAATTCACAACAAACACTATTTCAATGACTGGTTCGTTGTTATAACGGCGTTAAAATACAGCTGATAAACAACTGATTAAAAATGGAAATACATAGTGTTTTTTTTTTCATTTTATTGCAGGTAAAAAAGGTTTCAGACTTTATGCGATATGAGCATGGCTTCTCGTCGCATATAGGTCGTCTAGGAACGAATTATATGTGCTATGCATATACATGGCCACTAAACGCAAGTTCCAAAATTATGAAATCTAATATAAAGCAAACGATGTGTGTAGAAGTAAACGCAAGGCTGAGCTGCACCACAGATGTGTCGACAGCTAATTTTCTTTGCAACACTTAATGTTTGCATATCTGCAATTTCATTGGCTGAAAATGCATGTTTTATTTGGATTATATTAAGAAAATGACATCGGAAACACGTTGTTTATTTTTTTAAGGGAATACCATGGTAATCGCACACATTAATTGGTCGAACTTAGTCATGTGAATATTTGTTTTGTTTACATTTGAAAGAATACGAGCTTATATATAAAATCGCGAATCCGTGAACTAGTGGTAACACGCTTGTCTGTAAATCTAGGGGTCACAGGTTCGACTTCCCATCGCAACATTCAAAATAATTGATCAGCATTTTCCGGGAGGACATTAAATGGATGTTCCGCGCGACAGTGCTATACACTGATGCACGCTAAAGAACCAGGGCAGCTCTATCCAGGGTTATACTCTGTCTGTGCATTATGCCCCAAAAGAACTAGCATGACTTACAACCCTATCGGAGCAGGCACCTGTCTAACTATATAACTATATAACTTGCTGCACAGCTGCTAATTTCAGGGTCATAAGAGTCTATAATACATTACCTGTTGTGTTGGTTGGTAATATGCTTAACAAATATATGCAATCCTATGCAATCCTATGAAACTCATTTATACATTGAAATTGTGTTAATCAAATTACTATAATTGACATAATTATGTAATAGATGCCATTGTTTATACCGCTTGCATATGCATATATAATATGTCTTACCCTTTACATGACTGTTATGAATTGTTTTGCTATTATCTTTCTGAAAATTCAGTTTCAAACATAGTTGACTATAAACTATTTCATGGCGCCCTTTGCTGCTAAGCCTTTTTTCAGTTGATGTTCTGATTACTTCACGGAATATAGACCATTTCCTATCTTAATATTCATTTCAATCATAACGGACTATTTCATGGCACTCTTGTCAGTTCCTATACTGATTATTTGCATGGAATATAGTAGTCTATATTACTTCCCCTATCACTATGTTATGGTATTATTGGGATAAGTACGCAGGAAAAACAGACTATTGGAATTAGTACGCAGGGGAAAAGGCTTGGAATATAGACCATTTCCTTTCTTCATATTCCATTTTAATTATAATGGACTATTTCATGGCGCCCTTTGAGTCTTTGCCTTTTTATTTTTGTCAGTTCCTGTACTGATTACTTGCATGGGCTGTGACATTTAAATGAGGAAGTTGAAGAAGGGAGTTTATACTATAAACGTATGTGAAAATGATTTAATTTACGCATTACTGTGTTAAAGTTACGTTTGTTATCGTTTTAGATCAATGAAGGCATGGTTACGGAAGAAATTTTATTTACAACTATTCAATAACACCTTATTGTAGGTTTTGTCACCCGAAAACGATATCTTCCCCAATGAATGGTACGAATAAACTACAAGTGTTTTCAATGAAATTTGTATAGTAGATATAGTTTCTAAATATTATCAAATTGATTTTTTGTCTTTGCAATATATCTACAATGCGATCAGTTCAATTTCAAGAATGTGAAGGAAAAAAAGCTAGCAATTCAATTGTGACGGAGCTACACCACCCACTATTTGTAACAACATTTGACCCAACTTGAGATATGCAACTTTATTTTATTGATAAGGGCTAAAGAACATGAATTTCTAAACACTCAATATTGATTCATGCGTTACGTTTCTTAAGCGCAGTAGTATCAAAACATAAGAATCATGCTTTTTGTTAATTCGATCATAATTTATTTTAAAAAAGAACGGTCAATTTCTTTTTAAATTTCTCGGCAGACTGCTTTTACAGAGAACTGAATTACCATGTTTATGTTTGAATTAAATATTTTGCTATTTGGTCTTACTTCAAGACGCACATGCTATCAGAATGGAGTGTAATTGTTTTTAATACACTTAATTAAACGTTATCGCTCTCCTATTTCAATTAGAAACCTTGGAATTCATCAACATTAAACACATTCTTAATTCTTAGTTTTTTTAAGAATGAAACAGACTTGAACACATGCAATTTAAAAAAAATAATTTCTGACAGAATGACGATGATTTTTTAAAAGATAAATATTTCTTTATTTTATTCCTGCAACACAAAATTGCGCAGTGAACAAAAGTGGAATTAAATACAGATACTTATATTATGCATAAGCTTCATCTTTATGTCTTTCACAAACAATTTGCATTTGTTTAAGTTATTCATTTTTCTTAATGCCATATAGACTTGCAAAAAATACCTTAGGGTGCAAATTAGCCCCATTGGGAAATTTTCGGCATATAAACGCAGCGTAATACCTTGTTTTAATCTTGAAGTGAAATATTTTTCCAAATCAGAGATTCGATATTTCTGAGTTGGTAAATAACTCATATCAACTAACAATTATATAATTGTTTCATGTTTCATGCTTAAATAAATAGGGTAAGTATGTCAGATTATCTTCTTTTTTTCTAGATTTTTCGGTTACCAAACACTTTAAATTATATTCTTGTGTAACTTAATGTAAACTTGTTTATTGAATAATTCAATACGTCTGTTACAATCTTAATTGAAAAGATATTATAAATTACGGGCATCCAGCATTAATTACCATAATATATTTGTAAATATTCATAATGAGAGGCAAATACATTATAACTTAACGTTAAACATTCATGAAATGTTTAAATTGATTTTAAGTTATGCAAACATTGGACGTTGTAATGAATTGAGAATATAATATATAATCGAACTAAGATTAAGCAACATTTTGTACTTAGCATTTGCATGGTTGAGTGGGCCAATGACAACCGTGGATTATTCATATTTTCTGTGATAACTTTTACGTAAATGAACCAAAAAAAGTTTCATAGGGTATATTTAAGTCAGTCTATTTTCCCACCAAGAATTACATTTTAAACATGTGTCCGCTGTAGTAAAAGGTAGCATATACAGGGTGAGGAACCACGTGATTATAAAGGGGTTCTCACATGGTTCTCCACGGGTCGAAACCGAGATAAACAATCAAGTAAGTGACGTTTATTTCGAGATATTTTTTTACAGAAAAGATATGAAAATATTTCTTACTGTATGAAATAAAATGTTATTTTTTGCTTATACACGTGTTATTTTAGATTTGCGCGTTACTTTAATGATGCAATCAATGGCCAAATTATTTCAGCGTTGAATCGTTTTACAAAATTCCAAATAAGTCCAGAGTCCAATTTTGACAATTTACAGAAAATAGAGCGGGCTACCTCGACCAGCGGGTAATAGATGCAGAGTTACATAGAATGGAATAGAAATCGAAGTGCCGCTCGTATAATGAAATGGAGCATAGCATGCAATAAAATTGCGTCGAGAAAAGATGAAACTACTTGCATGCACGCAGTTTCTATCTTACAGAGTCGATTGAATAAAATGTATCGGGAGAAGAATGAAAAGGGTGGCAATGTATTGGAAAGATAAACGGTTGTAAAGAAGACACGTAAATTGTAAATACAGGGAAAGTATATCAACTAGGGAAAATATGAGTTTAAAAGTTAAAACTTCCCGGTATAGTCCAGTGGTTTTTAAAAGGTTTAACTATATGGATATAATTATAGATATTAATTGATTTGGAGCTAATATGCCACCGTGTGACAAAGTGATTCTTTCTTTGTTTTGGATTTGGGCTTTTATATTGGAAAATATATTTGCAAACGATGGAACATGTACACTGGTTTTGGTAAGTTGTTTTCTTACTCTCACAAGAAGATATGTTTGTTACATCTAGATTAAATTTTTCAACTCCGTGATAAATCGTGTGCATGGGTAATTAATTGCATATCTTCTATATTTTTAGCAGAAGAAGGCTAATCTGTGTTTTGAAAACATGCTACACCCTGCTGTTATCAAGTGCTTATACAACATATTATTTCGACATCTAGAGTGAATTTAGACTGTTAAAGCTACATTATCACAGATTGACCATTTAGACAATTTTTTAAACTTTATTTTGTCTCGGAATGAGCCTTTTTTTCGTGTCAGGACACGAGTGATATAAGACGGCTGTATGACTGTAGATTAGATCGCAGTTTCATATTCATGGTCGAAAATTGATGTTTTATGGTTAAAAGCGTTACTTATTGTTTTTCGAACAACTGAGATCTGTTCTTTTGTGTGTATACGACTGAAATGAAGGCATTGATGCATTGAGACAAAAATGTGAAAAACTGTCAATTATTGAGAGTGCTTTGAATTGTATTTAGGACATATTCAATAAATTAAATTATCTTGTTTGCGATAGGCTTCTGTTGCAAAAATGTTGTTTCCAAATCGTAAAGTAACATGACAGTTGTAGTGCCTTAAAGCATGAGGTAGTTGATACTAAAAAAGTATTTTAAGCACATGCTGGAAATCAGTTATCGTTAGATCTACTTTGTTTGAACACGTCATGTTAAAATAATTTAGGTGTCGGAATTACCAAATGGCGCGTATAGTATGACAACGTTCAAAAGAATGCAAATCAAACGATCGCTTTATCTAAATGCGTTCATAAGATTGCAACGTAAATGTGCATTGGAAAGCAAGCCGCAGAATCCTAAATTAATCTTGGTGCAGAACCGAGGGAATAGATACTTATAGATAATTACTCAACCATTGGAAATGTGCTGTCTTGAAGGATCTGCCGTCAAAACGTCCTCAACCAATATAGGGTTTCATTAAATTAACTCTTGAATACCAAAAAAAAAAAAAAAAAAAAAAAACTGGCGAGATGATATTCTTGCACATAAATGTTTCTCAGTAACTGTAATGAAACTAGCAACTTGAATACAAATCAATTTACATTCTTTATTCCTGGGTTATTACAGGAATTTATCGGTTACAGTTTTGGGCCACCTAAAACATATTTTAGATTAGATTATTATTGCCTGTGAACATAATTGTAATAAAAATCAAACAACGTTTGTCACGCATACAGCCTTGCAGTTTCATTGCAACCATTGCGTTCATTTATGTCATTGCTTTCATTGCTCACATTTCATAGCTTTTAGCACTACCATTGCTTTCTTTGATTTCGATGATTTGATTGCTTTCATTTATTTTATTGCTTTCATTGCTCTCATTGATTTGATTGCTTTCAACGTTTTCATTTATTAACTTGCTCCGATTGCTTTCATTGATTGATTGCTTTCATTTATTTCATAGCTATCATTTCTCTCATGTATTTGGTTTCTTTCTTTGCTCTCGGTGATTTGATTGCTTTCATTGCTCTCATTGATTTAATTGCTTTCAATGTTTTCATTTATTTAATTGCTTCCAATTGCTTTCATTTATTGATTGCTCTCATTTATTTCTCGCATGTATTAATTGCTTTCATTGCTCTTATTTATTTTATTGCTTTCATTGTTTTCGTTTTCTTTGTGTTTTGGTTTCATTGCTCTCATTGATTTGATTGCTTTCAAATATTTGATTGCTTTGATTGCTTTCATTTATTTTATTGCTTTCAATTATTTGATTGCTTTTATTTCTCTCGTTGATTTGATTGCTTTTATTGTGTTCATGGATTTGATTGGTTTTATTGCTTCCATTGCATTATTTTTTGTTGTTGTTGATTTCATTGCTTTCATTTAAACAATGACTAAGACCTTATAGAAGTGGCAAGGTAAATCCCTTCAGTAAAATCAAACAAGTATGTTTTGTGTTCAGCCTAGAAATATAAGACACTGAATATTAAATCATTTCCTTACAATAAAAAATAAATCTGTGTGATACAGTAAGAGCCTTTGGTCGATTAAAATCGATGGCAAAATATGAATGCTTTAAAAATCAAAAGAAGATTGATTGATCGAGACACAAAGTATGAAACAAGTATTTTTTTGTAATCCTTCATTTTCTAAAGAAATATTAAACATGTGTGTTTGTTTTCAGAATGAAGAAGGGGATTCTGAGCAGATTAAAATGAAGTCCAATAATATTACAGGTAATGTTTATAATGAATGATTCTCAAATTCATGTTTGTTCACTCTGAAATGAATAGTAATACTTCAGGCAAGCTATTTGCTTGGGACTCTTTTCAACCGACACTGCTAATATACACGCGTTTGTTTGCTATGCTTCCAAAGAACCTCATTGTCCTAAATATTTGTATAAAACCAATTGAAATATATTCTTAACAGATTGTACAGTTTCTTTATCGTGAGATCATTGCACATGTCGCCACATCCGTTTCTTGATGAACGGGTATAAAGCTGAATTCTCACATATTGAACTTTTTGACGACTTTTTTTCATTTTTTTGTCGTGGAATGAACTAATTTTTGCGAAAATAGAAACCAGTGATATAAGACTGCTGACAATAATTCAAATCGCAGGTTTTCATATTTATATTCAAAAATTGATGTTTTATTTTTTAAAGTGTTAGTAACGCTTTAAGCCACTAAACATTAGTGTTAGAACGGAAATATAAACATCAGCGATCTGATAATTTTTCAAAAGTATTATAATATGATCTTTTGTCAGCAGTATCATATCATTGGTTGTTAAATATTGACGCAAAATTTGGCTCATTCTTAGATATCAAATAAAAAAATGTAAAACGGTAAATCCGTGAAATTGTAGCTTTCACAAAACAGCTTGCACCAATGAGACCTTCATTAGAACTACTCAATATTTGTATATCTGTATTTGTTTGTTTTGTGTTTTGAAGCAATCTTTAGCTGTTTAATCAATTCAAAATCGACCATATAAGGTCCATATTGAGCTAAACAGATGCACTAAACTATCCTATAACTTCCGTAGTTTCCATAATACAGCTGCTTTTACGACGATACATATCACCTTGCAAAACTTGTAACGACCAGCTTTAACATGAAGTTTGTCATTTTTGCAAGGCATTCAACTTCTACATATTTAAAAAATGACTCAAAACCATCTTGATGCTTTGCATTTTTCGCATCGCAAAACTTACTCGAAAGTATGCATATTAAAAATCCAAAACAAAGACAAGTGACAAGGCAATATTTCATCTAAACAAAGATCACGCGAAATGCTGTAATATGTTCACAAGTATTGACCATAATATTTCCTAACGTCTACAAGACTATTTCATTCTAGAAAATAGTATACAGAAAACAAAGCAACGAATAAATCATTTTGGAAACACAAGACAATTCCACCCCCACTGAGCTCCGCTTAACTACTTTTCGATCTTAACAGCTTTCCGACGATCAAAGTGTTTGTTTCTTCAGAGAAATTTTGTGTTTCAGCAAAAATTCAAATCGTTTCAAGTAAATCAGTAGCAGGAGACTACTTCTCCACCTCTCTCGTGTTTCTATATTTGCTTTTCTGACATCTTTCTCTTAAATGTTCAGATAATTAACAGATAAACATAGATACATTGTACTGGGATTTTAAATTATTCTAACTTTAAAAGCATCTTTTGTTGGTACATAATGTTGAATGTTAATCGTTAAATAACATTCATGCTGTTTTGTGCAATGACTTCTCAGCTTGAGTAATTCCCGTTGTGATAAGAAGAAGACAAGCCATTTGATGTAAGGCCTCAAGTATTTCATAATCGTGCAATTAAACGTCTATTACACAAGCCTTTACTGCTTAAATGCTGGTAAATTTGAATAGATGTTTGAATATTATTACCTACCAAATAACTGGTGTAAATGTAGGATAATAGCTGTTTCTAATTACAATATGATAAAAAAGGACGCACACTACGCGTTTATTGACAATGAATATACAATGAGCAGCATGCTTTTATTTCATTGACAAAAGAAATACAGTTAATACAGCATACATGTGTTTGTCCTATTGTCGACATACTAAATATGTATTTTATTACAAAACTGATCGCATTCTTCATAAACGACGTTGCATTTGAATTGAATTTGTTATAACAATGCCTTCACTGATCGCGTGATTTACCTAAAGATACACTCTTACTTTTACTTAAATTTACCACAATTAATACACTTGTTTTAATTTACCGAAAATGATAAATATCGGAAACAATGGTTCTCATGAAAAATACTGTGATTTATTTCAAAGGAAGATGCAGAAAACACGGTATTTCTACCTCATGAGACGATAAATGATCACTGTAAATCTTTTATGACCAACCAGTCATTTAATATTTGTGCGTTTTCAGTCATTAAATACACTGTTACAATATTGATATCAGTAATTATATTTTCCATAAATGCATTATTTAGTAATAGTTAAAGGTTTATTACTCAAAACTTATGTTTGTAATACATGTGTATGCATTGATTTTAAATACGATTGTAACTTTAAAATGTAACCGTGTTATCAAATAACGTAATAATGTTCGTGTTCGGTTACGTACCTTATTTGGTTCCTGGGTTATCAAATAGCATGCTTTAGAATGTTTCTGTTCGGTTACGTACCTTATTTGTTTACCGGGTTATCAAACAGCATGCGTAATAATGTTCGTGTTCGGTTACATACCTTATATGTTTACCTGGTTATCAAACAGCATGCGTTATAATGTTCGAGTTCGGTAACGTACCTTATTTGTTTACCGGGTTATCAAACAGCATGCGTTATAATGTTCGTGTTCGGTTACCTACCTTATTTGTTTACCGGGTTATCAAAAAGCATGCGTGATATTGTTTGTGTTCGGTTACGTACATTATATTCCTGAGTTATCAAACAGCATGCGTTATAATGTTCGTGTCTGGTTACGTACCTTATCTGTTTACCGGGTTATTAAATAGCATGCGTTTTAAAGTTCGTGTTCGGTTACGTACCTTATTTGTTTACTGGGTTATCAAATAGCATGCGTGATAATGTTCGTGTTCGGTTACGTACTTTATTTGTTTACCGGGTTATCAAACAGCATGCGTTATAATGTTTGTGTTCGGTTACCTACCTTATTTGTTTACCGGGTTATCAAATAGCATGCGTGATAATGTTTGTGTTCGGTTATGTATCTTATTTGTTTACTGGGTTATCAAAAAGCCTGCGTTATAATGTTTGTGTTCTGTTATCTACCTTATTTGTTTACCTGGTTATCAAAAATATGCGTTATATAAATCGTGTTCGTTTACGTACCTTATTTGTTTACTGGGTTATCAAATTGCATGCGTTATAAGATTCGTGTTCGGTTACGTACCTTATTTTTTTGATAAGATGACGGTTATTTTGTTTCTACAAAAAACAAGTAAGGAAAACAAATAGCAGATGGAAGAAATAGAAATTTCTGGTAAAATAATGTCAGTAAAAACTACTTTCACGTTTTATGTTTAGACACAAAGTGTCAGACCAAAAACCATAAGAGTAATATGTCTTGAAAAAATAGAGTTAAGCAATAAAAATCATGTCTTTTGAACTTGTGTAAGACCAAAACAACATGCGTGTACTATATCTGGTAAACTTGCGTGAAACAAAAAAAATGCATGTACTATGTCTGGTGAACTTGTGTTAGACCAAAACAGCATGCGTGTACTATGCCTGGTGAACTAGTGTCAAACTTAAACAACATGTGTGTAATATGTCTGGTGAACTAATTTTAAACTAAAACAAAGTGTAAGTTCTATGTCTGGTGAACTAGTGTCAAACTAAAACAACATGTGTGTACTATGACTGGTGAACTAGTGTCAAACAAAAACGAAATGTGTGTACTATGACTGGTGAACTATTGTCAAACCAAAACAACATGTGTGTACTATGACTGGTGAACTTGTGTCAAACCAAAACAACATGTGTGTACTATATCTGGTGAACTTGTGTCAGACCAAACAAACATGCGTGTACTATGTCTGGTAAACTAGTGTAGGACCAAAAAACATGCATGTACTATGACTGGTGAGCTAGTGTCAGATCAAACAAACATGCGTTTACTATGTCTTGTAAACAAGTGTCAGACCAAACAAACATGCGTGAACATTGTCTGATAAACTAGTGTCAAACCAAACAAACATGCGTGTACTATGTCTGGTAAACTAGTGTCAGGCCAAACAAAGATGCGTGTACTATGTCTGGTAAACTAGTGTCAGACCAAACAAACATGCGTGCACTATGTGTGGTGAGCTAGTGTCAAACCAAAACAACATACGTGCACTTTGTCTGGTGAGCTTGTGTCAAACCAAAAAAGAACATGCGTGAACTTTGTCTGATAAACTAGCGTCGAATAAAAAAAGATGCGCGTACTTTGTCTTGTTAACTAATGTCTGACCAAACAAACATGCATGTACTCTGTCTGGTTAAGTAGTGTCAGACCAGACAAACGTGCATGTACTTTGTCTAGTTAACAAGTGTCAGACCAAACACGCAAACGTATACTCTATCTGGTGAACTAGTGTCAGACCAAAATAATACGCGTGTACTATGTCTGGTGAACTAGTGTTTGACCAAACAAACGTGCATGTTCTATGTCTGGTTAACTAGCGTCAGACTTAACAAACATGCATGTACTATGTCCGGCGAACTAGTGCAAGACCAAACATACATGCGTTTACTATGTCCGGTGAAATTGAGTCCGACCTAACCAACTTGCATGTACTTTGTCTGGCGAACTACGGTCAGACCAAACAAACATACGTGTACCTTGCCTGGTGAACTAGTGTCAGACTAAAAAACATGCGCGTGGTACATCTTGAGACCAACTAAGCAGATATGAACTATGTCTTGTAAATTAGCTTAAGTTTGATCGCTGAAATTTATGTTTTGCACCTATGAAAATATTCAGGCGCTATTGTCTAACTTCTTCGCAAAATTCTAAATTTCAAATGCCTTCGTTAAACTTGTGTGATTGTGCATAAATAATATATTGAATAAAACTGCCCACGTTTTTAATCGTTTTACTATGCTTTAAGCTCTGGTTGTGTATTTAGTACTTATATATTAAGAGCGATGTCTTTACATTGATTTTTAAATGAATTAAAAATACGTAAACAAACACTCAATATCCAATCGACATAAATATCAAGGTTTAGAAATAAGACTGTTTACCCTCGCAATTGAGTGAAATCCATTCTGCGAGCTTGGTACAATTTATAATCTTCTATTTGTACCAACGGTACCGGTTAAATTACCTGCATATAGCGGTAAGCCGCATCGCAGCGATATGCCGCGTGCATATTTTTGGAAGTCCTACGCGGTAGCAGCAGATGAACGCGGCGATGACGCGCACCACCGCGTTGGCGACCGTTTAACATATCGCCGCAATTTTCCGCAATGTCGCAATCTCGTCAGAGTTGGCAACGTGTTGTGTGCCAAAAAAACGCCTGGTTGGTAGTTTACTACGATTCTGCGCATGTTTGACAAAAACATGCATATTTTGTTGACACTAACATTATTGATTTGCTACACTCTGCTTAATTTTACAGTTTCAATAAAGTTTAAAAAAAATTCCTCTTTTTGTTATTTTCAATGACAGGAATCTAAAACATCATGCCTGATAAAACATCCATGCATACTGTACCTACTGCATGATATTTTGTTGCATCCACGTAATTACACAATGTCATTATTATTATATTAACAGGACTCTCAAATAAGGGAGCCATTGTATCGTTATCCCGAGAACCATGTGTCAACAACTCCACCATACAACTGACCATCTTACCGGAAGATATCAAAGGTAAGAAATTGACGTACATAAAGGTCTGTAAGCATATTAATACTCGCACTCGGGCATGGCCCATTCGGCGAGTGCTCCGATTAGATTGGTAGCCATTTTAGGTTTTAGAACATACTACACAGACAGAAAGTAACCCTGGTTAAAGCTATCTTTGTTCTTTAACGTGCACCAGCGTATAGCACTGTCACACGGGACCCCCATTTAACGTTCTTCCAGAAAGACGTTTGGTATTTTTTCAGTGGTGCGGCGGGGAATCGAACCTGCGACACCCGGATTGACTGGAAGGTGTGTTACAACTAGACTACGGATCCACCACAACATATACACATACATTTCCCCAAGATTCACCTGTATATTATTTATTTAAAACACGAATGGTCAGCCAAAATAATAGAAAACATACTTGTTTGCCTGAAATAATAAATGCCCTTCTGGTATTTAACTATAAATGACAATGCATTCTGGAATTGGGATACATCCACTATGACGAATGGCAGGCAATTGTATCGTTCTGCAGAACTATGAATATAATCGTTTCTCAGAGACGAAACTGAAGTTTCTCTTTGATTGTTTGTAGATTGCCATCACAACAGGAAATAATAAAAGATTTTAACGTCCATATTTTTTTTTAAATTTATAATGCATTAAAAAGATTAATGTCTTTTCAAATTTACCATTAATTAATTATTGAACACAATGCCTTTATATCCACAAAGGTTTTTCTTAAATTAGGTTATCTGCTCACAAGTAAGAAATTGGAGTCTAAAGATAAACTGGTATTGCGAGAGAATATAGACTATGTTGTAACGCTAATGTAACTGAACTTGAATGCCATTTCTTATCATGCTGTAGTAAATTCAGACACGCTTAAAATATCATGGCCAAATTCATATATGTTTAAACGACTTATGTTAAGCAAAAGAACAATTAAGATTTAAAATTATTAAAGAAGCCATGCATTTAGGAAATCCTTTCCTGGTAAATTACCATTGCTTTTTTAAACAATAATGTTACTCTTTGTTTATTTTCCATAAATGTTTAACAACTTATATTTTTATAAATAATTACATAATGTCTATTTATACATATTCCGTAATTCTCTCTGATAGTTAATAGTATGTTTTTGCCGTATTTATGTTGTTATTGGCTAGTTAATGCCGATTTGGTAATAAACTTTGAAACATTTTGATATAAATAGGAGAATTATTATCCAATTTGCCTGATATAATTGTATACCATTAGTAAATATGAAGCTTAATGTCAAAATGGATCATTTGATACAAACAGGTGTTCTTATTGTTACAATCAACCATGGGCTGGCAATCTCAGAAATTCCAAACCAATGCGTACTTTTTGGCAACCGATATTTCATGATAATAGTTTTCTGGAATTTATACAATCTCTGTGTACGAATATAATAAACAAATCATGAGTGCTGTTTGAAGTTTTATATGCATACGTATCAAACGATATAATTTATTTCTTGTGAAATACGTGAGAAAACGTATTAGAGATATAACGTAACTGCAACATAGTTCATATTATCTATTTTATTATATGCATTCCCGTGGTTTATAGAGATTTATCAGCGAAATAAAATAGATATTTCATTTTATCAAAATGTGACAATATCAATTTGATGTTTTTCACTTTCTTGAATGTCAGCCCGTTCTATCATTCAAATCAAACATCAGCGCGCACAGGGCTGTGACACAATATAAACGACGTCATTTACGAAATGACTTTACGTGCGCATACCCATTGGTGCGTTTTTAAATAAAATGTTATTAAATGTCTTTTGATTCCAATTTAAGGATATAATAAAAAGAAAACAAAAGTGTTTGTTTAAGTGTAAGATAGATAACAATATATTTAACCTCGTGAACATCAACAATGAACAATGAGTAAAAAAGAACACTAATAAAAATAGAGGATCTCAAATAAGTGTTTATCTTGTATCAAATGGATTAAACGAGTTCATTTTAAAACGATAAAAAACGAGTTTTTATCGTTTTAAAATGAACTCGTTTAATCAATTTTATACAAACTAATCACGAATTTGACATTCTATTTTTAACATAACTCAATTACGGTCGAAATCTAGGTCAAAGTTACTTCAATACACATTCTAGTGTCCTAGCGCGAATAATTTACATTGAGTGTTGTAACGTGCGAGACCAACAAGGCCAACAGATCCCTTCAGAGAAAAGCATGCTCGACCCTGAAGGGGTCCACCGGTCTTTATATACAGTAAATTCTCAATCCACACAGAGCCCGGGCTTTGCTAATTTGCATATTATCAACCAAGTTAACACACGTACTACGAACGTACTTCCGTTTATAACGGAATGTTATTATGAACGCACATCCGCAGCCAACAGCGAACCTTTACAGTGTTATTAGGATGCCTCATCCGCATGAAAGAAAATTGTCGGACATTAAAACATTTTATTTACAATACAAAACATTAAAGTCTGAATTATTATCAACCGATTTTCAAATGTGTCGCTTATAAACAAAGAAGAATACATATTTCAACCCATTATATTAAGCAAATGAATAATAAGAGCAATGTCATAACTGCGTGACGTCATTAATAATCAGGCGAGTGAGTACATGTTTTTTGGCGGTTGAAGTTTGAAAAGACCGTTAGTCAGTGTCACAGTCGCTTTCAGTAGTGCGAATTCGCTTTGAAGCTGTTGGTTAACATCCTGGATTTTTGTCATTTTGGTGCTCAATGAGTTTTACCTCCGTGAATTGGAGCACCAAAAATGTTGTAAATTCCAACAGAAAAAGTGAGATTTCATGTGGAATCAGTGACTGTGTGAACTTGAGCATTGCTGGCGAACTGTGTGCATAGACTGAGCATTGTGCAGGTATTTTCACTGGAGTACAATATGGGCATCATAATGACTTCTAATAGACGTTGTGTTTTGTTTTTGATTTAAATTCCAAAATTTATTTTGGATGGATTGACATCCATAGAGAGTTAAACCGTACGACAAGCCATTGTGATAAGTAGCTTTGTGGAGTGGGCTTTCCAATTTGGCAAAAACAGAATTTAACCATGATGCGAGAATCCAAACAAAGTTACTTCAGGGGAAGCAATGCACCTTATAATGATGTTAATATTATAAAAAAGTGGTACATGAGTGCTTATTCTCCACTGGCATGGCTCTTGTGATCAATTATATATTAAAGTCACATGACCATAATACGACTATATTGCAAGTCGATCCACATCTCTTAAACAGCTTGAAGGATTTCGAACTGACCATGCGACCAGAAACAATTGAGATAATGCAGATATGGGACGTTGACCGTACTGCCCCTAAACTAGTCTAAATTAAACCGAGTCTGACGTGTCATATTCTGTATGTAATGTATGTTTTCATAGGATCATTCAACAAGAAATGTCCGTATAGAAGGCCATGCATAATTTCATTAAAATCGGTTAAATTAAAGGCATAAATTTCAATTTTCAATTTCAAAAAGTTGTAAAATGAAAATTATCATTTTTATCAATTATTGAAAATAAGATGAAATTGCGCTTAAGTCGTAAATTACAAACTGAAAGCAATACATTTAATGAAGGGATCGCGTGTTTAGCCTTATATTAACGTTTAAATATACCTCGATATAGACCAACTGCATTTAATCAATAAAAGCCGCGTTCATTACAGTGGGAATTTTCAATGGGTCAGTGGCATATATGCGCTACAAATTACAGACTGCGTCGATACTTTTGACAAACAAACATCTGCCTGCCATTGATACTGGTACATATAAGGCTAACCATGGAATGTATGCTCTTTTATTGGTGACCAATTCTTACTGCTACCTTTATGCCCTCCCACTCCCCATTTACTTGCAGCTTCGGCCGTGAATGTTGCCGGTCTAATATCAGAGACGATGCACTGATCAGAGTAGCTCTTTATCGCCGATGGCCGACAATGCAATTCACTTCGTTATAATCTTATTAATATCAGATCTTAGTATGAAATCAATTAGGAAAGCCTCGGTGTTTATGAGGCAGCCTGATTAATATTTTCTATAAATCGTTTATCCTCCGTGCATTATGTGCAGACCAGAACCAATTTAAAAGCAACTGTCACTTAGGAGAATGAATAAGGTCTGATGAATTGATAAGCTAAAAGTGGAGAGACGGTGCTATTTGTTCCGTTGGAGTACATTCTCGTACACCAAAGTGATGATGCTATGTGTTGCACATGGTCATTGATCAATTTTCTTTCTTAACATTGATCAATAGTTAAGTATGCTTACGTATTGAGGTTTTGATTGGTTGATGCTGATAATATCAGGAAAATGCTTTATATATAGTTTTGAACTCGATTTTGCAGCGATTAAATCAGGGGTTAGATTTATAATGATCAAACCTCTGATGAATGAGAGTGGTAAAATACTGAATATAATTATATGCTGCTTATAATTTAGTCCCAATCAATTTACAAGCTTTTCTAGATCAGACACATACGTTGCACAATGTGAATTCAGATGAACGATTAATGGTTTCTATCGTATGCCGGTGACAATATGAAGGAGATTTAGTACGAGAAATATAGTTAGTCTCTTTAGTAATGAACTTTATATCTTTTTTTAAACCGCAAAACCAATTCTCGAGGTAGATTAATATAACTGACACTTAATTTCAAACTCAGTAAAAGCCATGGGATTACACTACACAATTTCGTTTCCATATAAAGCAGTAGAAAAATCAGCACGCTGAGTGCTAATTTTTACTGAATGACTTGTATTTAAGTTTTTTTACAATATAAACTTACTATTCAGTTACATATTTTTTTCAGAACCTTACTTTATTTTCTAATGTAGTTATTTCTGATGCATCTTATTGCTGATTTGTTTTTATATTCAAGAAAAAACACTATATTGTAATTTCTGACATTGAAATTCCGAAAACTGTCGTTTAACGTGCAGTTTTGTTGGTTTAAACTGAACGCGGTTCGTTTCAACATGGAAATAATCAAAGAAGACATGCGATAAAATAATCTAATAGTATGACGCTTTTCTAACGACCTGTATCACGTCTGTATCAGGGCTTGTTTGGTGTTTAAACAAGCATACGTCTCGACCGGTACGAGGTCTCGAAGAATACGTGTTTATACACAGAACTCGACATGATACAGGACGACAGAAAAGTGTCCTTTCATAACATTCCCTCAAACTCCTTAAAAATTGCGAAAAAGAAAAAAACAAAACCTTATTGGCAATGTTTTAGCTGTAAGCAGTCTAGATTAACGGCAAATGTTGTACGTAAACATATCGACAAAAATAGCTTGAACTGTTTTTGTGACAGACAGACAAATCACGGTCCATTAGTCGATGCAAAATGCAAAGAGAAACAGGGATACTCCTGACATTATGTATTAGTTACCAGAGTGATAAATTCTGTCATATGAAGTCCCAATGATGTCTTCATGTTTCAAGGGTAAAGTGATAACCATTGCAAAAGGCTCAACATTTCAACGGCATATTGACCATGAAAATATGTGAATTTACAACTGCATATTGACCATAAACAAACTGTACCTATATGTGTCAACGTTGTTATTCGACATTTCACCAAGAACAAAATGAGACTATATGTGTTTACATTTTTATATGATATTTGATCAAGAACATAATGTGATTTTACTATTGCATATTGACCATATAGAAAATGAGACTTTTTGTGTTCACGTTTTAATATGGCATTTGACCTAAAACAGAATGTGACTATATGTGTTCACATTTAACTATGACATTTAACCAAGACCGATCAAAATGTGACTATATTTGTTCACGGTTTACTATGACATTTGACCAAGAGCAAAAAGTGACTATATTTGTTCACGTTTTACCATGGCACTTTAACCAAGAACAAAATGTGACTGTATGTGTTTACGGTTTACTATGACGTTTGACCAAGAACAAAATGGGACTATGTTGTTCACGTTTTACCATGGCACTTTAACCAAGAACAAAATGTGACTATATTTGTTCACGTTCTACCATGGCATGTTAACCAAGAACAAAATGTGACTATATTTGACCACGTTTAACTATGACGTATTGACCATGAGTAAAATTCGACATTACTATGGCATATTGACCATGAAGAAAATGTGACTATACGTGTTCACATTTAATATGGCATATTGACCATAGACAGAATGCGACTATATATGTGCTTTACAAAACAAATTGATCAGTTGTATATGGCGTCATTTTCTTCTTAGATTTTCATGAATTTGTTGGGGTTGAAACCAATTTTTGGTACGCGGTATTCATGTGCTTTTAAATGAGTAATCGAACTCAAGTGAATGATACGTGGTACGCAGAAAACAAATATGTATCAATATTTGGTACAGAAACTCGCAAATAGATTTATATTATTTGTAATGGTAGAAATAAGGACTTATTCAGTACGCAAGGGGATTGGGTGTGGTTGTTGGGGTTATATGTTCAGTAAAGGACAATACTTTAGGAGATATATCGCCGTATTATTTGCACGCAAACACATTGAGACGACGAAACCCAACATTTATACATTTATGTATAAAGATATTTTGATAAAAAAAGTTATTGGTGTAAATGCTTGATGTTTTTGGCGATATTACGACCAATTCTCAATATCTCATATCATTTTGAAACAACACTGCCTCAGTATTTGATAGCAGATTGCTATCGAGGTAATCCAAATTCCAAACCCTCAATAAATGGCAGTAACCTTGCAAAGCAGAATTATCATAAGTCCTTGCGTGCAAGTGTCTTATTTGCTGGAAAATAAACTTTCCTTAACTTGTGTAAGCAAGGAAACTGTAATCTGTCTCTGTTATAGCAATTCACGGCATTTGTTGATAGAAGTTAATTAATGCCAGTCCGCATTAAGAATAACGATAAATGCGCCAGACTTTTTGTTGCCATTGTATAATAGAACTAGAAAGAATGATTCAAGATAAAAAAAAAGGCATTGATCATTTCATTAAAGGGCATTGTATGCACCTAACTTTAAATGTTGATTGTAATTTAAAATATCAGTCTAGCGGAATAATTTCACTTTCAAACTGTTACTAATGATAGTAAACAAGCATAGACAATCAATTCGTTTCGAAGAATAAGTGTTTGGCACCTCAAAGAGCGTAATTTCAAGCAACGATTTAATTAGCCGGATAACGTGAAACCGATGGAAATTATGGGTCCTTTGCAGGTGTATGAGCCTTCACCTTAGAAGTAAGTTTGATGTTGATGTGTAAAGGAATTGACGGTTGCAGTCGGGTTTGTTTTGTGTGAAATCGATATGTAGTCCTTGAATTGTTTTGGCGTAGAAAAGGCCTTGATAATTTAAAACTACAGACCTTCATTATAAGTTGAATTGCAAAAAATAAAAACAACGTAAAATTATGATATGTCTGTGTACCATGGAGAAATCGAAATCAACGCTGTTGTGGAAAAAATGATAAAAAATGTACAAACCATGGCTCAAATCATAAACGTCTTGATTCTTAGTTTATGTCGCGAGTCTTAGAAAAGCTTTGATTTTGTGGTAAAACAAATGATTATATAAAGGATAGTTTGTATAATAAACTAATTTCTTGTTCTATGTCTTATTTACTTTTTCCAGTTTCAATATGGTCTTTAATACTGAGTCTCAACCTCAGAATCAAGATGGTCGTGTATGTAGAGAATAATAGATTAGTGCCGTGGATGGAAGAAGTTTATATGAGAAGGCGGAGGAAATTATCGGGTGAATATTCTCCATCCACGGCCCTAACCTATTATTTTATGTATCATGTAGTTTTGTTTATTTAAACACTGCAAATATCCTTAAAATTATTAAGTTTCTTTAAAAGTATGGGGGGGAACTGTTTTTTCCCTGATTACTCATCACACTCGGTATCCATGTTTAAATCGTTCCCGAAATAGTTCTCAAAACTGTTCAACTTTTCAATACGCCTGCAGTCAAAGTCATTGCATTTTAATACGTCAATATCAATTAAAAACATAATAAAGCTTTTAAAAGTTCATAAACATGAATCAGTCACCATTATCTGTAACAATTATTCCGCAAGTCACAAAGTACAGTACACAGGTCATGGTTCAAGATCGCGAGTGTTTACAAACAATCCCCACATGTTAAATGCATTTCATTCGTGTTGATAGTGTTGAATGTTCAGAACTGCACCGGCAAAGAGATAATTCATTTCAGTTGTAAGTGAAATTTTGTCATTCACCACAGAAATGGATTTTACTATCGTTGAATGCTGCACAGTTTCCAGAATGTGCGGAGGGGTAAGATTTTCACATCATATGTAGAATTTCTTGTCGATTGTTTTACCATTGTCAATATTATGCAGAGTGATGGGACTTTATGGGCGAGTGATTGTTGAGGTCGGTTGTTGGCGGACTATTGATATTATACTAAAACATTATTTGTGCTTTTCCTCTGACATTTCAGAATTGAAAAGAAGTCCGTTTTCGCGGTCACACGACTAAATGCCTGTAAATAAACATCATGTGATCTACTATCCAAATAAACTAAAATTTACAAGTCATCTTGTTATTGGACCGATTTGTATGCAAGTGACAATATAAATAGTCTTAGGTTCTCATTCACATTTTACGTTCAAGATGGTCATACAAATGGTTTAAGATACTGGCTTTCATTCTCAGACTCGCGCTGGTCCAAAAATATCCAGTCAAATTCGACTTTAAATATCATTTCATTTTCTGCTGCAACAAGCCTCTGTGATATATACGTTCCAGTTTCACAACCATCTCGTGTAAAATTCATCTTTGCAGGTATGAAACCAGACAGGAGCAAGCACGAGCTACGCATATGTCTTGTCTTCAGTTCCATGCACTCCCTCAACTTTTTTCTTGCCACAAACAACCGGTTTTAGCCATTATCTTATGTTTATCTGCATTTGTTTTCAGCACTAAACTCTTCCTACGAGATTCCCTGAGCGTTGACGCTGAATATTGCCTACAAACAAGCGTTTGTCTGCAAATTCAATCCTCTTCATGCATGTTTTGTTTTACGATCTTTAATGTTGAATATCTATGTTTGCGGTTCTAACTTTCCCAGAAAGGACCCAGGCCAAGTTGACGCTGAATATTCGCTACACACTAGCGTTTCTCCGCAACTCCAGCCGCCTACATACACTTCAGCGGTCCGTTCTGCTGACCCGGTCAAGAGAGTTTAAACAACTGGTCGGTGGTGTTTTGACTCACTTTTTAATAAAGCGTAATGCCATATTTAACAAACGAACACTCTTTGAAATCAAGACGTTATCCTAACGATTTTTTATGGATAACTATCATACTATATTGTTATATGACACGGTCTATAAAACACAGTAGTAAACAGAAAACTCCAACAAACGGTTTTCTTGAAAATATAGGTCATGGCTATGGGAAGAAAACTAAACTGCCATTTCAACATCATATTCAAACAAGTGTCAATCGATGTAGATTTTAATATATAAACACGTTTACGACTATAACTTATTTCCCTACAAATGCTGGTTGCCAATCTTAAAACATTTTCCTGGCATCCCAGAAAAGAAAGCAGTTATGGTTTCTGCCAAGGAAACGGACTCGAGATTGATTCAGAAATATTTTATTGCCTTCATAATCGAGCTTAAATTAAGAATTTTTTTCCAAAGGTAACTTCAGATGAATCACACAAGATTGCTATCTGACCGGTTCTGAACAAACACATAAGAAAACAGACAGTGCGAACATTAAAACATCAATAAAATGGTGTATTTGTATAACACAATTTGACAATATGATAAACTATCATATTATTATCACGTTGAAACATTGTTTTCGATAAAATTGTCCGTCTATGTAGGTTTGAATATCCTCAACTGGTTTACAAGGACTTAAAATTGTTTCTTATTTTCCTAGATTTGCTGGCTGCCAATCTCAGTCTCCGATCATCTTCATATTGCCATCAATGTCACGGTTGCCGGTGACGAATATAACACAGTTGCCAGTTCAACGTTGGATGTTGTGGACCAAGGTTTCTTTGCTCTTATTATGTTTGAATTTGAATATTCGAGTGAATGGGAATGGTAATTCCAGGGTATCAGAAACTGTTGTACCGAAGCCACTTTTTCCAAGGCAATAAAACATGGAAACTACAGACACAATATCGCGGTTTAAAATTGAAGCATGATCCAGTTCAAACGCACACCTATTTTGCATTTATATAACTTAGAAAATGTACGATGGTGACTACAAGCTTACAACATTTTTAACTAAGAGTAGCTTAATCTTTAGAAGAGTAATGCTTAAAAGAGTAAATACAGGATTTCGCTTAATAAATATACTTTGGTATATGATGTTGCCTTGGTTTTTATAACACGTTGTGGTTATCTCTTTTAGTCCATTTTAGGCATTGAACCATGTGCCTCAATACTGGGTTATTCTAAAATGTATGTGTATTGGGAGTGTCCTTCTAAAATGCATTGTTATAAAGCCAGGGCGTCCAATTATCAATAAGCAATGTTATTGACCTTAATGAAAACGTTTTTACATACAAAGGAATTCCATTCCATCAAAAAGGTACGTTAATGATGACACATGTTTATCCAACTTTTTTGGAGTGCTGGCAACTTGTAGATCTGTTGATATTTCAATGCAAATCAATCGGAAATAAGGCATACACACTTGAATATCTTATCAGTTTCAATTTTGCTTATTAATTTCAGCCATCACTTGTCAAGAGGGATGCCAGTCTGATGACATTTTGTTCAACACATCATACCTGTGCTCAAAAAATGGAACATTCAATCACAAGCCGTCGGCACGAGTATACGGCGTTTCATTCGCACCATTTGACAAAGGTCAAACTACACTTAAACACTGGTCAGTTGTAAGTATCTTAAAATAGGTTACGATGATTATTTATTGCGTGTACCGTGAAATGGTGTCTCGTCAAGACCTGGTTTTAATTATTGGTCTTGATTGGATCTAAGAAAGATGTAGCTTATCGCATTATTTGTTATTAATAACTGACCAAAATTATGAATGAATTTAATCATATACGACCCTAAGATTAACTTAAGGTGCATATTGAATACCACCCCAGACCTATTTTGGTTCGTAAAGTTGTCACAAAACGAACATCGTTAAAACAGTCTTATGATTTAGTCAATAATGTGTTATCAATAAGTGGAAGCACGCTGTCGTATCGCTTAATGGAAGCATGTTGTCTTATCGATAAATGGAAGCATGCCAGTCTGACCAAGTAAAGAAAACACAGACAGCTACCTCATTTCGATTTTTTATCAGAAGTATCCGTTAATCTGTATGTATTTAAATACCCATTGTGTCTATACTATCGAGCTGTATTAAAACGCTTATTTATGAGGCGAAACCTTTTGACTTGCGCCCCTCCCTAAGAACCGAAATTCATTTGGTTTAAAAAAAACTGGCAGCCGTATTTGGTGTTACTCCCCGAAGAAATTGTTAACATTTTCTAGTCCGAAATGAAGTATTTTGACCTTATTTTATTACTCATTTGCTCCCAGATTTAAATAAAAAGCAATCTTGCACGAATTTAGGTGGGGTAGGGAAAGGCCGGTCGCGCTACCACCCTCCCTTGACCTGTTAGTGTTAAGAGCATATTAATACCTATAATTCAACGTATTTTGTTTGTAAAGTTGTCACAAAGCAAACATCGATAAAACAGTCTTATGATTTAGTCAATATTGACTTATCGCGGAATGGAAGCATGTTGTCTCATCGCTTAATGGAAGCATGTTGTCTTATCGCTAAATGGAAGCATGTCAGTCTGACCAAGAAAAGAAAACAAAGACAGCTACCTCATTTCGATTCTTTGTCAGAAGTATCCGTTATTCTGTACGTATTTAAATACTCATCGTGTCTATAATATCGAGCTGTTTTAAAACGCATATAATAGTCTGTTTTTAGGTCAAGCAGGGACGGATCCAGGATATGACGTTAGAGGGGGAGTAACTATGAGGCGAAACCTTTTGAGTTGCGCCCCTCCCCAAGAACCGAAATTTATTTGGTCTAAAAAAATTGGCAGCCGGGTTTTAACATTTTCTAGTACGAAATGAAACATTTTGGCCGTATTTTATTACTCATTTTCTCCCAGATTGAAATAAAAAGCAATCTTGGACGATTAGAGTATGGGGTAGGGAAGCGCCGGTCGCGCTACCACCCTTCATTGACCCGTTAGTGTTAAGAGTATATAAATAGATATAATTTACCGGAAACTTGCTAAGTTTTATTGCACTTTTTTATTCCATTCCTTTTTCAGACCAATTCAAGCATATCATTTCAATTTAACGACAAATACAATGGTATTGGAACGCTTGAGGTATGTCAGTGTACATAATACGTTAGACGCATGTTTAGTAAGCAGTGCTATCATTACAAAATATGTGATAATTAAATAAAATGAAAGTTTGAAAATTGATTACAAATTGCAAAATAAGCTCAAACTTTAATTAAATGTGATATTGTAAATGATTGTAGTCCTTGTTTTTGTCTAGATTATCGTGGAAGGCAAACTCCTTATCCTTGCATCTGTATATTCAGAATAGCGGATAAAACTAAATTGTTTTATGAATCAGTTATTCAATTTTAGGTCTCGTATCGACAACTAAATGCAGACCTTTACTGCTATGTGTACAGTAACATCATAATAGTTTGTGATCACGTGACGTCAAAATCCGATCCATATGGTAAGTTCATTAACAATAAACTAGAACTATACTTTGTGTTATGTTGGTTTTCGTTTAGTTGTGTCGTTGCTTTTCCTATTGCTTGAAAGCAGGTTTATGCACAGTTTCCTTGCCAACCAAAAAAGGAAATGAAAGCGGTTTAGTTAGAGCTGTAGTTATTGTCGTTTAACAGAAAGTAAATAAAGACCTTCTTGTTGAATGTTAAATTGAATCCTTCGTCATCCCAAAATGACCGATTTTGAGGGATTTCATACTGGACCTAAATTCACAAAACCGTAGACATGAGCTTCCCATGCATACCGGGCATGTTATTCTGCCTAACGCCTTCACTGTTAAAGTACTTGCAAACATTCGATAAATTTCGCATGTACCATCTCAAATTGCACGATCAAGTAATTCCTTTAATGTATGCAAATTGTACCATATGCTATCATCTTTTCTGCACATGTGTTTGCTTATATTTCGTAAACAATCCAAACGCCTTAAAAGCGAGGTTTACAAAATGATGTTAGTTTCTTTTAAAATAACCCCACATGTCCCTGTTTTTTTAATGCATGAATGATATTTAATGGAGCATTACCACATTCAGCCTAAGCAACCGTGTTTTTTTATCATTTGGCACTCCTTGGCCACTTTTACATCAAAAACAACCTCGAATGTATATGGACGGTTTACATTGTCAGAGATCTGATTATTTGACTTCGCTGCAAGTAGGACGCGTAATAATTTCAATTTAGCAGTTAGCCGAGGCGTTACGATTGTATTTTTATCCGTGTTCACCTTAAAATGTTTAAACCATTTAACTTTTAATCATTTGATTGCGTTATTTGCATGTGATACAGCATTCCTGTCACATATTGATATAATGGTAGAAATGGTTCTAATTCAGCAAGCATAAATACTTGGATTATTTTAACACTTATCGAACGTTTTATATGAATGCTCTACCGTTGCAGACGATACCGAATCCTTTGGGACGTTTGTGATATTTGGTCTTATTGTGATGACTTGTTTAACAGCCATCCTCGCTCTCATCATATTTGGTTAGTTATTTTTTTATATAGTTTTGTTAAGTCCGAATCTGCCTTTTAAGCTTCACTCTCACAGAATGACTGTTTTGACTGTTATTGTTTTATGTCCCCTGATTGTTTTGATTTATATAAATTTATCACATAAAACCCTTGAATGCGTTGAACACAGACAGTTGTCACTCATTTCAGTCTGTTATATATTTTAAAGTGTCATATACATGGCCAGAAGACGGTGTACTCTGTACTGTTGTTGTTCACTTTAAATTGTCATATACATGGTTTCAATTTGTCATATATACTTTCGCAATGCAGTGTGCCCTAAATATGAACATGAATTTCGATTTGTCATCTTTACTTCCGCAATGAAGTATACCATAAAAAATTGTCATTAATTTGAATGTGTCATATATACTTTCGGAATTGAGTGTACCATTACTTGCTCTTTCATTGCAGTCGTGCAGAAGCTAATGGGACTTCATCGTGCGTATAAAAATAGAAGAGGTAACGTCCTTAAGGTTTATTAGTCAACTAACTTTTCACATGTGCTATCATTTTTAGCCATATATGATGTATGATAAAAAACGGTATATTTTTGTTAAATTCGCACGATAAATAAAAATAGTTAATTGCATTATCACCTTTAACTCATTTAATTTAATGATTATGATTTGTGTACAGAAAAAAATATTGGCAAAATTTTGGCTCTTTTTTAACTCTTGAATTGGTTGCAACGTAACTAATAATAAAAAAATCACATTTATAAAGGCTAATATTTTTAATCTATAGACAAATCATATGCGTTTTTGTTTTGGCTTTGCTCCTAAATATCAAAATGAGTTGAACATGAAAATGCATTAAATTGAATTAAATTATATTTGCACATAACTAATGAAATAATTGTCTGCCCTTTACACCCCTATGCTATGTAGGCTTATCGCCAGATTATCATGATATCTAGTCGCGTATAAAAAAACTCTCCACACACCAATATTTCGTTTCCCCCAAACCCCTTAAATAAAAAAAATCAATATTGGTATTATTGTTAAGACAGTAATCGGTGCTAAAGTGCTAAATGTTTTGCTAAAAAAGAGGGATTAACATTAACTATGCTGTCTTTTGATAGACATTGGACCGATTATTCATAACATTAATTAAGTTTACAACTCTTATAAATTAATCGTTGTTAACTTTCAAATCTGTAATACTTACAATGTGTCATGGATACACATGTATTCTGTTATTCTATTCACAAATATTGAAACAACTGATTCAGCTATGCGTGTTTTACCTAAACATATCAGCACATCATAAAATATGTAAAATATGTTAAAGTTGACAACGATTCCGTTAACTACGCTTTAATTCTGACTAAGTTCTGAACAATCGGCTCATTTAAACAGAGATAAACGTAATTTGAAAGCAATCATGTAGTGTAGATTCAAAATAGCCTTTATAAATGTTACACTATTATACAGGAAGCAACCCCAAAGAACGTCGCCGCCGATCCAGTCTTCTAGGCCACTTGAAGACAGGTAGGTCTCTGTTTAATCCTTAAATTCAGGGCTGGCATTCAATTAAGGTATTTTTGGGGTCTTAAGACTGATGTAGCTAATCGGATTACTTGTTATTAATAACTGACCGATAAAGTGAATGAAATCAATGATGAATGACCTTAAGATTAACTTAATATAATTGTTAATACCACCACGTGCAAGCGAATCAGAATGCAATCAGTTGTTTATAAACTAGTTATAACTCAATCCCATTTATTAGTAATAGTTGACCTATTTTGCGGAATGAATACGCGTTTTACATATTTGCTACTTGATCGATAAATCATGTATGGTTAATATTGAACACGATAACGAAACTCAAATATCACTAAAATAGCTCGGACTGCCATATCAATGCTACACTTTAGTTTTAATACAAAGATAAACTTTCAAACTAGACGAAACGAAAATGCATTAGCAAGTACGGTACCAAAGATTAATGCGTATACTATTAGATCGTAAGTTGTTCCTGCAAACTGAAAATCCCCATAGTAGTGCATTTGTTTCCATATCTTTTTGAAATACCTCTTCAGTGATGAAAAGAGTAACGATAAAAGTACAACGCAATGATAATTATAATAGATTCATGCATGCAGAGAAGTAATGGTTTAGAAACTACTTGAAAGCTTTTGAAAAATCTGCGCTACTGTGCTTGACAATGTTGAATCAGCTCAGCTTAAAGTTTGACGAACTATTGACTTTGAAAAGATGTCTTTCTCATAATTAACGGTCGATTTGATGCGTCGGCATATTTATATCACACGTTTATTCTGCAGTATGTTGTATTTCATTTGATGTGGAAACAAAATTAAGACACAACGACAGCTTGACAAAACCAAGAAGTACATGTGAAGCAATAGGACAAATATTTCGGTGTTATTATCTAGTCTGTGGCTGTACATAACTCTTCATGCTACCATCGGTCCGGAGCCAATATTGGCTGCACATAACTTTTCATGCTACCAGTGGTCCGGAGCCAATATTAATTAAAATACTTATGTACATAGTTTAGTACTATCTTGTGAATCGACTGCCCAGTATAATACGTGTTTGTGTCATGTTTGATTAAAGCCATACTTTCGGATTTGGTAATACATAGTTTGTTTCAAGTATTTGCATAACTTGTAAATTTTGTTTTCAGATGAGATTATCAGAAACTCCATCCTTAATATGCATCAGATTGTCTCTGAGCCCGAGGCCCAGCCAATGCGAGGCCATGGCAATGGAACTTCTAGTGAACGTGAGACCAGCTTCCTGAGGAATTCCTCACACAAGAGTTCACACAACAGGATAGCAAGGTATTGTGCGCGTTTGTTGATTTATATATGGTTTAATTGGTTAATCCCTCCTTATTGTATTTGAAATATAAAACACATTTACATCGTTCTACTATTTCGAGAATGTGTGATGGGTAGGACAAAGCTATGGACAAACCCCGTTGGCTCTAACTCCCGGGGACCGGCAAAAATACCTCGAGCATCAGGAAATTTGCGCTGTCCTGTTACAGAGCCTGAAATATTTAACTTGTTTTTGAATAAATATAAATATAGCGTTTTACTCTTTTCAGTTTCTGTTTAAAATGTGATTCTTTGTTCTAGATTCGGTTAAACCAAATCAGATTTTTATTGTTAACTTGAGTACATGTACATGTATTCTTAATTGGAATCTATGTTTGTTGAAATAAAGTAGTTCTAGTTTATTAGGGTAAATTAAATGTTTACTTACATGTAAGTATATATATACATAATAATATACATTTATAAATATTTGCCTGAAACGCAGGCAATGCTTAAACGACTTATGTAAAGCAATACAGACACTTAAAACTGAATATATGTTTTGTCGTACACTATCCAACTTCTGAATATATATTATCTTATACTCATTAACTTCTTCCAGTGGCTCCTCCTGGGCGTCAAGTATTTTATCACAAACAAACTCAGGCTTGCCTTCGAAGACATCCAGTGGTAAAAAGCTTCAACGAAGCGTTACACAGGCTATGCTGGAAAACCTGGACGAAAGCAAGTGTTCAATTCTATTTCTAACTCTACCCTTCGACCAGTATACACGAGACGTTACCGAACTTCTTCGGAACGTTTTGTCTATTGAGGGTGGAATTCCAAGCCAGTGCTGCTTCGACCCCGATGTTTTGAGCGATTACCAGACCAATAGATTCGCTTTTATTGAAGAGATAACTGGAAATACAAACAAAATTCTGGTATTTGTGTTTCTTACTACATTGAGTTATGGAACCAAAGAAGAAAAGCTGATACATGACTTGCTAAACCACTGTCTCCTAAAACAGAGAATCATTCCTCAATGCAAGGTTGTCTTTCTTCACCTAACGGATGACAACAGTAGGCTAGAAACAAGATACCATGGTCAGCATATTCATCTGAAGCATGATAATGCTTATAAGAAATTTCTCTCTGTGATCTTGAGAGAATGTGGCATCAATGTTGATGAAAGAGATAAGGACAGTGAATTGCCCAAAAGAATGCTGTCATGCAGTGCCACTAAGCATTTATATCAGTTGTTATCCTATAATGGCGATAAGGCAGCATGAGTATTGAGGAATATCGTTTCTTACCTTGCTACACCTGTATTATGTATGTCTTTCAATGTCTTTCAATGTCTTTCAATATTGCTATGATTAAAATATATATGTATTAGCTTTAACATGATCATTCCTTTTTTGCGATAGCATTAGTGTTAAAGCTGGCAATCAAAAAAGACTCACTGATGTGTTCATTTTAATTCAAGAACAATAAAAAGTCTGGACTCTGTCTAACTGATCACCGCATGGTTATGTATTTCATTCAATTATTAAGTTTATTAAGCCCCCCTTTGCAGGAGAAGGGGATTATTGCTTTGCACATGTCGGTCGGCATGTCAGACGGTCTGTCGTTCGGTTGGTCCGTCCGTCCGTCGTTAGACCAAAGCTTTTCCCAGTAGATGACACCTATTTATTGTAGGGATCATCGGGTCAAAGGTCAAGGTCACTATGAACTTTAACGAGAAAAGGTTTTCAAAGCTTGTCCTACTGATAACTCAACAATTCTTACTTCTATGGTCATGATACTTGACATGGAGGCTGGGCCTGTCAAATAGATGAACGCCGTTGATTTTAGGGATCATCAGGTCAAAGGTCGTTTTCACAGTGACCTTGAATGCGAAAAGATTGTCCGAGTGATAACTCGACAAAGACTGCACCCATGACCCTCAAACTTGACTGGGAGGTGGGGCCTGACCATAAGATGACCCTATTGATTTTAGGGTCATCGGGTCAAAGATCATGGTCACAGTGAACTTGATCACTAAAAAATATGTCCATGTGATATCTTGAATATGCCTGCATCCATGGCCCTTTAACTTGACATTTAGGTTGGGGGTGACCAGTAGATGACTGATATTGATTTTGAGGTCAAAAAGGCAAAGGTCAAGGTCACAGTGTCCTTTAACACGAATGCTTGTTCGCATGATTACTAGACAATGGGTAGTTTTTTGGTGAATACCAGACGGAGAAACTTTGGACGCATTTATTTCTAGTAACCGGGTATATGTGAGGTACCCTCAACTGACCAGTCTTGATCATCATTTCAGACAAGGTGTGTTTCATTTTATATGTCGTTGTTATAAACAAACATACATTGCTGAAATGTTTCAAAAACTTATCTATTGTCATACTACTAATATTTGTTATAACTCATATTGGTCATTAGAAATTGCGTTATATTTACTTATTCTCTGCTGCTAAGAAGATACATGTTAATCTGCAAATATCAGTCATCATCTAAACATGATCAAAAACTGTACCTACTATCTTCGAGCTCAAATCAGCTGTCATTTTGATCAATGCATAATTGATTCAACTGTCCAAATATTCCTGACAACATGGCGCTCATAGCGGCATGATGTTTGACAAATATCTCTTGATTATATCATAGTTATAATGCAATATAAATATTTTATACCATAAAATACGTTGTTGCTCGGTTTGATATTAGGGTTTCTACTACTTTCCGATGAATTTAAATTTATTACAGATATAATACAATCTATATATAAGAGACATTATCTCGTTATATCTAAAATCAATTATACGACATAAAATTCAGTCATGAATCTATCATAATCGTCCTCACGGCCACTAAAGGCAAGTTCCATTAACAAAATCATGAAATCTAATAAATCAAACGCATGTGTTTAGAAGTAAACGCAAGGCTGAGCTGCACCACAGAAGTGTCGACAGCTAATTTTCTTTGCAACATTGCTGAGTCGTTTAGCTGGGGTTTAGTTGCCGTGTTATAGCTCGTGACAAACTGGACTGGATGACAAACTGTATGCGGCACTACAGAGCACTGTTTCAACACTCTTAATTTTCAAAATTCCACTTTAAATGCTATGCCGATATGCATCTATTCAGGTTAAATTGCAAACCTTTGTTTACATTTATGGCCATTTGTACGCAACTTTAATTGTGATGGCTAAACGTGTTGCAGTCAAAGACTTATTATAAAACTAAATTTACCATCCAAACTTATATTACAAAGACTGGTCAACTTTATGACCCTAACAAATTCTGTATTTCTTATCTGTATTAATCTAGCCATGCGTTAAACAGATTAATAATTGCTAAACTAGCCTATGTCAACGCAACTATTGCACTGAGAGGAGAGCGATATAAATCACCGTTATCCTGATAAGCTCCAAAGTTGGCAATGAAAACGCTAGCCTTTGCAACCATCAATATCCATGATATCAAACCGCCAAGTAAGCATGTTGATTTTATATGCAATCTAATTATGCCAGACACGGTAAGTAATTGAACTCAAGTGCGATGACGACTATGTTATAGTTAGACGACTTGAATTAAAATTGTTTAAGAAATGCCTAGCCTCTGCAACCATCAATATCCATGACATCAAGCTGTCAAGTAAGCTTATTGATTGTACATTCCATCTAATTACGCCAGAAACGGTAAATAATTGGACTCATGTGCGATGGCGACTACGTAATAGTTAGATGACTTGAATTAAAATTGTTCAAGAAATGCCTAGCCTTTCCAACCATCAATATCCATGACATCAAGCTGTAAAGTAAGCATGTAAATTTCACATTCCATCTAATTATGCCAGACACAGCAATCGGATTCAAGTGCTGTGGTGACGATATGGGGGGTGAGTGATTTTGTATCTATTCATTGTACGTTGAGTAGTTATGAAATTGCTTTTCAAGTGTTTGTCCTATACATTTTTAAGATAATTATAGCAATAATGTTTGTTTTCAGTAATAGAAATCTACTAATGTGGGTTTTTTTTATGCGTAAAATCTGAAGAAACAAAATACATTTCAACAAGCTTCGTCATTTATGATAAATGTATGTTCACAGCAAAACAAATTATGATGGAAACTAATCCTTGCTGTGTTTAATAGTTAGATGGCATGAATTAAAATCTTGATGATTAAGAATGAGAAAGCGTAGCGTAGCGAAAGAGTCCTTCTTAATCAATAATATTTAGATTCAGGTCATCTAAATGACTTAGAGTACAGCCTCATTGGCTGACACAACGCAAAGTCTAACGCAGGGAGAGTGTATCGGATGAACGGAAGTAGGTGGACCTTTGAACATCCGCGAGGATTCAAATTTCGTAATGATTAAGCATAGTACCTTATAATCAAATATCTGCAATTTCATTGGCTAAAATGTAGGTTTTATTCTTATTATTTTTAGAAAATGACATCGGAAACACGTTGTTTAATTTTTGAAGAGAATACCATGGTAATCGCACACATTGATTGATCGGGCTTAGTCCTTGGAATATTTGTTTTGTTTACATTTCATAGAAACGATCTATAATGTAAAATTGCGGATCCGTGAACTAGTGGTAACACATTTGTCTGTCAATCCAGGGGTCGCAGGTTCTACTCCACCCCGCACCACTCAAAAGAAGTACTAAGCATATTCCTGGTGGGACGTAAAATGAGGGTCCCGTGTGACAGGGCTGTAAACTGTGCATGTTCAGAATATGGATAACTCTATCCATGGTTACATTCTGTCCGTGCACTATGCTCTCGGAACACTCACCGAATGGGCAAGCCCCGAGTGCGGGTCTAAATAAGCTTACACACCACCACCATATTGTAAATATTTTGCATGCTATTCTAACGTTTTTTATGCCTACCTACATTACTATATACCTTGCTGCACAGCTGTAAAGTTCAAATCATGCGGGATTACATAACCTGATGTGTTAGTTGGTAATATCGAAATATAACTGAAGTGCTTTACTGAAGTATGCAATTCTATGAAATTAACGTATACAATGAAAATGCTGTAACAGTTTAAAACTACGTTCATCAAATTTCTATGTCACAGATGCCATTGCTTATACCTCTTTAAAATGCATGTAATGTATGTCTTACTCCCCACTCCCCCTTCCCACCAACATGTTATTAAAAAGTGTTTCTATTATCTTTCTGAATATTACATTTCAATCCTAGTGGACTATAAACTGTTTCATGGCGCCCTTTGATGCTTTTCTTATTTATTTTGTTATCAGTTGCTGTGCTGAATAGAATATAGACCATTTCCATTCGGAACTCCTCGGCAATTTTCCATCCAAAACAACTTCGGATGAATAAAGACGGTTTACAATGACATACATCATTACATTTATATACGCTGCAAGTAGACCGCGTAGTAATTTCAAATTAGCAGTTAAACTTAATGACTTTACTCTTGGGAAGCTTAATTGTGCAATTATTCTCAAGCAATCATATAAAACTTAGATTTACAAAATATATGTTAATACACTCAATTCACACTATTTTTTCATATGCTTAGATGATGAATTTAATATATAAAAGTGTAACTAAACGACTGTTGTATACGTTCTGTTTAATCTGTCAACCGGTGTCCTACATTTCTGTAACAGCTAGAACATAACATATTTATATTTAAGTTGATGAATGATGTTTCTTAAGCAGAAAAATGATTTTGCTTTGATAATTTGTACTTGAGTTAATACTAAAATTAGTCAGAGTAGGAAGTTACTGGCTGGGCTGTGACATTTAAATAAGGAAGTTGAAGAAGAAAGTTTATACTACAAACGTATGTGAAAAGGATTTAACTAACGCATTACTATGTTAAATTTACGTTTGTTATCGTTTTAGATCAATGAGGGCATGGTTACGGAAGAAATTGTATTAACAACTATACAATAACACCTTCTAGTATGCTTTGTTACCCGAAAACGATATCTTCCCCCAATGAATGGTACGAATACTATAGGTGTTTACAATGAAATGTGTATATTAGTGGTAGTTTCTATATATTATCTATTTAATTTGCTGTATTTGCAATATAGTGAAGATGCTATCAGTTTAATTTAAGTTAATTTAAAGAATGTGGAAGGAGCTATACCGCCCACATTTCGTAACCACATTTAACCCAACATGAGAGTTACAACTGTTTGTTTTTTATAGGGGCTAAAGAACATGAATTTCTAAACACTCAAGATTTATTAATGCGTTATCTTACTTAAGCGCAGTAGTATCAAAACATAATGATCATAATTTATTAATCTTTTTAAAGAATGAAACAGACTTGAACACGTTCAATTTAATGTTTTCTGACAGAATGACGGATATTTTTTTAAAAGATACAGATTTCTGTATTGTTTTCCTGCCACATAAAATTGCGCAGTGAATAAACGTGGAATTAAATACAGATAATTATATCATACACAAGCTTCATCTTTATGTCTATCACAATTTTTTTTTGCATTTTTTCAGATATTCATTTCTCTTAATTGCCATATAGACTTGCAAAAAATACCTAAGTTAGGGTGCAAATTAGCCCCCTTAGGAAATTTTCAGCATATAAACGCAGCGTAACACCTTGTTTTAATCTTGAAGACAGTGAAATATCGTGCAAAATCAGAGATTCGATGTCTCTGCGTTGGTAAATATCTCATATTAACTTAGGTGTGAACAATATTAGCTGTTTCATGTTTCATGCCTAAAATAAATTGGGTAAATAGGTCAGATTATCTTTTTATTTATTTTATAAGGCAAATTGTTTTTTTCGCGATCTTTCGATTACAATTATTTATTTTTTTGTAAAATGGTGTATTAATACTTCTGTATCAATCTAAATGGGAAAAATATTTTAAACTTTTAAATACACTTAATTAAACGTTAAATGATACGGGGTTCATAACATTATTAGCATATATATACGTAATATTCATATTAAGAGGCAAATACATTATTATTTTACGTTTAACATTCATAAACCGTTTCAATAGAATAAATTGAAGTAATTCAACCTTTAGACGGGGTAATGAATTGACAATTGAATATTTTATTGAACTCAGATTAAGCAACTTTTTGTACTTGGCGTTTGCATTTTTGTGTGGGTCAATGGCAATCGTGGTTTTCTCAACTGTTTAGTTCATAAGTTTTACGAAGATGCACCAAAATAGTTTCATGGAGTATATAAAAGTTCTCTTTTTTCCTCCAATGCTTACTTGTTAAACATTTTGTAGTAAAAGGTGGCATATACAGGGTGGGTAGTCACGAGACTTCAAAGGGGTTCTCATATGGTTCGACACGGGTCACAGCCGATGTAAACAGGCAAGCAAGTAATTGACTTTAATGTCTTAATAATTGTTTGGACAGAAACGATATGGAAATATTTCTTATCATATAAAAGTATAATGAAATGGAGCATTGCATGCAATAAAACTGCGCCGAGAAAAGATTAAACTACTTGCAGGCACGCAATTTCTATCTTATAGAGTCGATTGAATAAAATGTATCGGGAGAAGAATGAAATGGGTAGCAATGTATTGGAAAGATAACAAAACGTCCGGGAAAGAAGACACGTAAATTGTAAACACAGGGAAAGTATATCAACTTCAAAGTGCTTTAAGGGAAAAATATGAGTTTAAAAGTTAAAACTTCCCGGTATAGTCCAGTGGTTTTTAAAAGGTTTAACTATATGGATATAATTATAGATATTAATTGATTTGGAGCTAATATGCCACCGTGTGACAAAGTGATTCTTTGTTTGTTTTGGATTTGGGCTTTTATATTGGAAAATATGTTTGCAAACGATGGAACATGTACACTGGTTTTGGTAAGTTGTTTTCTTACTTTCACAAGAAGATATGTTTGTTACATCTAGATTATGTTTTTCAACTCCGTGATAAATCGTGTGCATGGGTAATTAATTTCATATCTTCTATATTCTCAGCAGAAGAAAGCTAAGCTGTGTTTTGAAAACATGCTACACCCTGCTGTTATCAAGTGCTTATATAACTTTTTTTCCGACATGTAGAGTGGACTTAGACTGTTTAAGCTACATTCTCACAGATTGACCGTTTAGACAAAAAAAAATTGTTTCGGAATGAGCCTTTTGTTTGTGTCAGGAAATGAGTGATATAGGATGACTGAAGATTAAAACGCAGTTTCATTTTCATGGTCGAAAATTGATGTTTTATAGGTAAAAGCGTTACTTATTGTTTTTCGAACAAATGAGATCTGTTCTTTTGTGTGTATACGACTGAAATGAAGGCATTGATGCATTGATGCCAAAAATTAGCTGATTCTGAGACAAAAATGTAAAAACTGTCAATTATTGAGAGTGCAGCTTTGAATAATTTAATGAATTATTTTGTTTGCGATAAGCTTCTGTTGCAAAAATGTTGTTTCCAAATCGTAAAGTAACATGACAGTTGTAGTGCCTTAAAGGATGAGAAAGTTGACACTAAAAAGTATTTTAAGCACATGCTGGAAATCAGTTACCGTTAGATCTACTTTGTTTGAACACGTCATGTTAAAATAATTTAGGTATCGGGATCACCAAATGGCGCGTTTAGTATTATACAGTTCAAAATAGTGCAAATTAAACGATCGCGTTATCTAAATGCGCTCATAAGATTGCAACGTAAATGTGCATTGGAAAACAAGCCGAAGAATCCTAAATTAATCTTGGTGCAGAACCGAGGGAATAGATATTTATAGATAATTATGCAGACATTGGAAATGTGTTGCCTCGAAGGTTCTGCTGTCAAAACGTCCTCAGCAAATATAAGGTTTCATTAAATTAACTCTTGAATACGAAAAAAGCTGGCGAGATGATATCCTTGAACATATATGTTTCTCAGTTACTGTTATGAAACTAGCAGCTGGTATAAAAATATCAATTTACATTCTTTATTATTGGGTTATGACAGGAATTCATCGGTTACAGGTTTGAGACACTTAAAATAATGTTAAGGTAATATTATTATTGCCTGTGAACAGAATTGTAATAAAATACATATATATATATATATATATATATATATATATATATATATCGCGCCTACAGTCTTTCAACGATTTCATTGCAATCATTGCGTTCATTTATTCGATTGCTCACATTTCATAGCTTTTAGCACCACCATTGCTTTTTTGATTTGATTGCTTTCATTTATTTAATTGCTTTCATTGCTCTTATTGATTTGATTGCTTTCAACGTTTTAATTTATTTACTTGCTTCCATTGCTTTCATTGTTTGATTGCTTGCATTTATTTTATAGCTATCATTTATCTCATGTATTTGGTTGCTTTCATTGCTCTCATTAATTTCATTGCTTTAATTGCTTTCATTTATTCATTGCTGTCATTGCTCTTATTGATTTTATTGCTTTCATTGCTTTCATTTATTGATTGCTCTCATTTACTTTATTGCTTTCATTGCTCTCATTGATTGTATTGCTATCATTGTTTTCGCTTTTTGTGTCTTGGTTTCACTGCTCTTATTGATTTGATTGCTTTCAAAGATATGATTGCTTTGATTGCTTTCATTTATTTTATTGCTTTGATTGCTTTCAAGTATCAGATTGCTTTCATCGCTCTCGTTGATTTGATTGCTTTTATTGTGTTCATGGATTTGATTGTTGTTATTGCTTCCACTGCTTTATTTATTTTATTGTTTTCGTTGATTTTATTACTTTCATTTAAACAATGACTAAGAAGTTAAAGAAGTGGCAAGGTAAATCCCTTCAGTAAAATCAAACAAGTATGTTTTGTGTTCAGCCTAGAAATACAAGACACTGAATATTAAATCATTTCCTTACAATAAAAAAGAGATTTTGCGTGATACTGTAAGAGCCTTTGGTCGATTCAAATCGATGGCAAAATATGAATACTTTAAAAATGAAGAAGATTGATTGATCGAGACACAAAGTATGAAACAAGCATTTTTTTCTGTAATCCTTTTTTTCTATTTTTCTAATATCTAACATGTTTGTTTGTTTTCAGAATGAAGAAGGGGATTCTGAGCAGATTGAAATGAAGTCCAATAATTTTACAGGTAATATTCGTAACGAATGATTCTTAAAATCATGTTTGTTCACTCTGAAATGAATTGTGATACTTCAGGCAAGCTATTTGCTTGGGACTCTTTTCAACCGACACTGCTAATATATACGCGTATGTTTGCTATGCTTCCAAAGGACCTCAATAAATATTTATATAAAACCAATTGAAATATATTTTTAACAGATTGAACAGTTTCTTTATCGTCAGATCATTGCACATGTTCCCATGTCCGTTTCTTGATGACCGGGTTTAAAGCTGAATTCTCACATATTGACCTTTTTGGCAACATTTTTTTTTTCATTTTTCTGTCTTGGAACGAACTATTTTTTTGAGGAAATAGAAACCAGTGGAATAAGACTGCTGACAAAAACTCAGATCGCAGGTTTTCATATTTATGTTCAATAATTGATGTTTTATCCATTTTTTAAAGCGTTCGTAATGCTTTTAGCCACTGAACATTAGTGTCAGATCGGAAATATAAACATCAGCGATCTGATGTTTTTTCAGAAGTATTATATCACTGGTTGTTAGCTATTGACGCAAAATTTGGCTCATTTTAAGACATCAAATAAAAAAGTGTCAAAATGGTAAATCTGTGAGATTGCAGCTTTCACAAAACAGTTTGCACCAAAGGGACATTCATTAGAACTACTCAATATTTGTATTACTGTATTCGTTTGTTTTGTCTTTTGAAGCAATCATTTAACTGTTTAATCAATTCAAAATCGACCATGTAAGGTCCATATGGATCTAAACAGACGCATTAAACTATCCTATAACTTCCGTAGTCTCCATAATGCAGCTGCTTTTACGACGAGACATATCAGCTTGCAAAACTTGTAACGATCAGCCTTAACATGAAGTTTGTCATTTTTGTAAGGCATTCAACTTCTACATATTTTAAAAATGACTCAAAAACAATCTTTATGCTTTGCATATTTCGCATCGCTTACTCTTAAGTATGCAAATTAAAGAAAACAAAAAAAAAACAAAGAAGGGTGACGAGTCAATATTGCATCTAAACAAAGATCACCCGAAATGCTGTAATATGTTCACAAGTATTGACCATAATACTTCCTAACGACTACAAGACTATTTAATTCTAGAAATAGTATACAGAACACAATGCAACGAATAAATCATTCTGGAAACACAAGACAATTCCATCCACTGAGGTCTGCTTAATTACACTTCGATCTTAGCTTTTCCGACTATCAAAGCGTCTGTTTCTTCAGAGAAGTTAAGTGTTTCAGCAAAAATACCAATCGTTTCAAGTAAATCAGTACCAGGAGCCTACTTCTCCACCTCTCTCGTCTTTCAATATTTCCTTTTCTCATATCTTTCTCTAAAATGTTCAGATAATTAACAGATACACATAGATACAATTATACTTGGATCCTAACGAATTCTAATTTTAAAAACACCTTTTGTTCGTACATAATTTGATGTTAATGACCGTAACTGATGTTAGTATAATTATATTTCCATAAATGCATTATCTAGTAATAGTTAAAGGCCTATCACTCAAAATATATGTTTGTAATACATGTGTATGCAATGGTTTTAAATACGATTGTCACTTTATGAAACCTTGTTATCAATTAGCGTGAGTAATAAAGTTTGTGTTCGGTTACGTACCTTATTTGTTTCCTCGGTTATCAAATAGTATGTGTTATAATGTTCGTGTTCGGTTACGTACCATATTTGTTTCCTGAGTTATCAAATAGTATCAGTTATAATGTTTGTGTTCGGTTACCTTCCTTATTTGTTTACCGGGTTATCAAATAGCATGCGTTATATAGTTCGTGTTCGATTACCTTCCTTACTTGCTTCCTGGGTAATCAAATAGCATGTGTTATATATTTCGTGTCCGGTTACGTACCTAATATGTTTACCGGGTTATCAAATTGCATGCGTTATAATGTTCGTGTTCGGTTACGTACCTTAATTGTTTACCGGGTTATCAAATTGCATGCGTTTTAATGTTCGTGTTCGGTTACGTACCTTATTTGTTTACAGGGTTACCAAATTACATGCGTGATAATTTTCGTGTTCGGTTACGTACTTTAATTGTTTTATATGATGACGGTCATTTTGTTTCTACAAAAACAAGTAACGAAAACAGAAAGCTGATGGAAGAAATACAACTTTCTGGTAAAATAATTAATGCCAGTAAAAACTACTTGTGTAATCATGTTTTATGTGTAGAAAAAAACCATTAGTGCTATATGTCTTGTAAAATATGGTTAAGCGAAAACAAAAAAGATAAATATATCTTTTGAACTTGTGTCAGACCAAAACAACATGTGTATACTATGACTTTTGAGCTAGTGCCACCCTCCCCCCCCTCCTAAAAAAACCTGTGTCTTATATACAAGTGTCGAAACAAAAAACATGCGTGTACTATGTCTGGTTAACTAGTGTCAGACCAAACAAACATGCGTGTAATGTGTATGGTGAACTAGTGCCAGTCCAAACAAACATGAGTGTAATGTGTATGGTGAACTAGTGCCAGACCAAACAAACATGCGTGTAATGTGTATGGTGAACTAGTGCCAGACCAAACAAACATGCGTGTAATGTGTATGGTGAACTAGTGCCAGTCCAAACAAACATGCGTGTAATGTGTATGGTGAACTAGTGCCAGACCAAACAAACATGCGTGTAATGTGTATAGTGAACTAGTGCCAGTCCAAACAAACATGCGTATACTATGTCTGGTTAACTAGTGCCTGACCAAACAAAAATGCGTGTACTGTGTATGGTGAACTAGTGTCAGACTAAACAAAAATGCGTGTACTGTGTATGGTGAACTAGTGTCAGACCAAACAAACATGCGTGTTCTATATGTGGTAATCTAGTTTCAGATCAACCACTATGAGTGCATTATGTATGGTGATCTGGTGTCAGACCAACGAAACACGCGTGAATTATGCATGGTGAACTAGTGTCAGACCAAACAAACATGCGTGTTCTATATGTGGTAAACTAGTTTCAGATCAACCAATATGAGTGCATTATGTATGGTGAATTGGTGTCAGACCAAACAAACATGCTTGTACTATTTCTGGTGAACTGGTGTCAGATTTGACAACTTTACGTGTAGTGTATCTGATGAAATGGTGTCAGATTTGACAAATATGCATGTACTCTGTCTGGTGAAATGGTGTCAGATTTGACAAATATACGTGAACTGTGCCTGGTGAACTTGTGTCTCACAAATGAATTTTAGGGAATTACATAGTCACCACCCAAACAATCGATAAAGCGTCTGAATAGATGGATAAACCGCGAGAACATACACTTCTTACCACGCGTTGTTTGCACATTTCGCACATCGCCGCGATATTTCCTCACCGCGGACATACTTTGTATATGAATTTTTACTAAACGCCGCGATTGAAGCATAATGCACACAGCGTGCATTTCTTTTTTCTTTTTTCCCGCGTTTCACCGCGTCGAGTCAATGCGATACGCGGCGTTGCGAAGTGATTATTTACGACAATTAAGTAAATTTAAGGTAGCTGTCAATTTCCTGAAGGCTTTATCTTTGTTCCCGTCCTATAAATATAATTCAGTTTTATTAAACTCATACAAACTCGATCCGTAATCTACAAATTCGTACTCAAAACGTAGTTCGATTTTTGAAATTATGCTTTTCAACTATTAAATTTATTCAGATGCTAGTGTCACCTTATTTGCAAAAAATCTAAATTTCGAATGCCTTCGTTAAACTTATGTGATTTTGAATAAATCAAATATTGAATAAAACTGCGCACGTTTTTTTAATCGTTTAACCATGCTTTATGTTCTGATTGTGTATTTAGAACTTATATCAGAGCGATGTCTTTACATTGATGTTTAATTGAATTAAAAATACTTTAACAAACACTCAAT
This sequence comes from Mya arenaria, assembly GCF_026914265.1. Lineage (NCBI taxonomy): Eukaryota > Metazoa > Mollusca > Bivalvia > Myida > Myidae > Mya > Mya arenaria. The sequence goes on from NC_069128.1 coordinate 27,418,606, forward strand.
ATCCCATCGACATAATTATCAAGTTTGGGGAATGAGATTGTTTACCCTCAGAATTGAGTGAGATTCTTTCTGTGAGCAGGGTTCAATTCACATGAACAATCTTCTATTTGCACCAACGGTACCTGTTAAAATACCTCGCAGCGATATGGCGCGTGCATGTTTTTGGAGGTCGTACGCGGTAGCAGCAGAAAAACGCTGCGATGACGAGCACCACCGCATTGGTAACAGTTGAATATATCGCCCAGATTTTCGGCAATGAAGCGGTGGCAACGCGTTGTGTAAAAAAAACGAGTGGTTATAGTGTACCACGATTCTGCGCATGCTTGATAACAATAACATGCATATTATGTTGACACTAACATTATTGACTGGGTATACTCTGCTCAAGCTCAGAGTTTCAATAAATGATAAAATAATACCTCTTGTTGTTCTTTGATTACAGGAATCTAAAAACTGATAAAACATCCATGTATACTACCTTCTGTATGTTTTTTTGTTGAATAAACGTAATTTCACAATGTCTTAATTATCATATTAACAGGGCGTTCAAATAAAGGAACCATTGTATCGTTGTCCCGAGAACCATGTGCCAACAACTCCACCATACAACTGACCATCTTACCAGAAGATATCAAAGGTAAGAAATATCCGACTTTGGTGGTCTGTAAGCATAATATTCGCACTCGGGCATGGCCCAATCTACGATTGCTCCGATAAATTTGTTAGTCATAGGTTTTTAGAACATACTGCACCGACAGAAAGTAACCCTGGTTAAAGCTATCCTTGTTCTTTCATGTGCACCAGTATGTAGAACGTCACATGGGACCCCTATTTAACATCCCTCCAGTAATACAAACAAAATCAATAACAGCGTAAATCAGAAAATATCTATGTTGTTTCAAATTTTCAGAATTAAAAACACTCGCACACACAGACACACACACACGCACGCACATGCACGCACGCACACACGCACGCACGCGCGTTCACACACACACACACACACATAAACAGTCCTTAACCCAAACATAAGCAAATTGACGTTCAAACATGTTCCCAACATTTTCACCTTTTTATAATGTTAGTAAAAAAACCCGAAATGGTCAGCCAAAATAGTAGGAAACATACTTGTTTGACACCGTTTTTGACCAGCTTACCAGAAGATATCAAATGTGAAAAAATGACATACAAACATTTTCCCAACATTCACCTTCATTGAACTTCATTAAAAATAAAATGGCCAGGCGAAATAGAAGGAAACATACTTGTTTGCCGAAGGTAATTTATGCCCTCCTGGGATAAAACTGTTAATGACAATGCAGTCAAAAATTAGAAGGCTATTTTATCCTTCTTCAGTGAATATTATCATTTCTTAGAGATGAAAATGAAGCTCTTTGATTGTTTGTATATTGGCCTCACAACAGGAAAAAATAAAAGATTTAAACGTCGATAACTTTTTCTTATATTTTATAGTGCATTTAGAAGATTTACGTATTTTTAGAATTGCCATATATTAAACATTGAACATACTGCCTTGATATCCGCAAATATTTGTCTTCCATTATGTTATCAGCTCTCAAGTAAGAAATTGAAGTCGGAAGATAAACTGTATTGCGAGAGAATATAGACTATGTGGTCACGCTTATGTAATTGAACTTGAATACCATTTCTTATCATGCTGTAGTAAATTCAGACACGCTTAAAATACCTAGGTAAACAATCGTGGCCAAATTTAGATATGTTTAAACAACTAATGTTCAGCAAAATAACAATTAAGGTAGCAAGCACCATTAAAAAAGCTATGCATTTAGGAAAAACCTTCGTTGTACAATAGTAATGCTCTTTTTTATAACAATGGTAATTTTGTTTGTTTTTGTTCTAAATGTTTAACAACTTATATTTTTATAAATAATTACATAATGTCTATTGATACTTATTCCGGATCATTTAATACAAACAGGTGTTCTTAATGTTACAATCAACCATGGGCTGGCAATCTCGGAAATTCCAAACCAATGCGTACTTTTTGGCAACGGATATTTCATGATAATAGTTTCCGGCAATTCATACAATCTCTGTGTATTTCAGGTGAAATACGTGAGAAAACGTATTAGAGATGTAACCCGAACTGATAGTTGATCTTATCTATTTTATGGTATGCTTTCCCGTGGCTTATATAAATTTATCAGCGAAATAAAATAGATTTCATTTCATCAAAATGTGAAAATATCAATTTAATATTTTTCACTTTCTTGAATGTTAGGCCGTTCTATCATCCAAATCAAACATCAGCGCGCACAGGGCTGTGACACAATATAAACGACGTCATTTCTTTATTGAATTTACGTGCGCATACCTATTTGCGCGTTTTTTTAATAAAATGTCTTTTGATTTCAGTTTTAGGGATATAATGAAAGAAAAAGTGTATGTTTTAGTGTAAGATAGAAATATATTTAGCCTTGTGAACACCAAAAGTAAACAGAAAGGAATAAAAAGTACACGGAAACAAACAATTATTCCCTATTTGTTCCCAGTAAAACTCTTTAGTTTACATGGACGAACCGCTTAATGAAATCATTATAGTGGACCTTGCTTAAAGGCACAAGGATCAAGTCCAAGTGAGACAGAAAGAGACATGCAACCCAATAAGACAACATACATAGAGTTTTACATTGTTATATTCTTATTTTGTCGATTTCCAATTCATAGACGTTGAATATAATAACAAAGTAAGTTATTGACCGCTAAGCACTCTCATTCGTAAATTTGTTATAAGAGACAATAATAGCATGAGCACTAGCATTATTTCGATGGAAAACTTAAAAGATTGATCTTAGATCTCAAATTTCATGTCATAGAGTTTTATCTTTGAGTACGTTCAAAAGTGTTAGCACACAAGATAAACTCAAAGCAATACATTTAATGAAATAACCGCGTGTTAAGCCTTATCTTAACGTTTAAATATACCTCGATATAGACCAACTGCATTTAATCATTAAATAACGCGTTCATTACAATGGCAATTTTCAATGGGCCAGTGGCAAATAAACAAATCTACAGATTGCGTCGATACCTGACAAATAAACATCTCTCTGCAATTGATTCGTGTACATATAATGCTTACCATGGAAAGTGTGCTCTTTTACGTATTGGTGTCTGGGTTTATGCACTTAATGTCAGAGAAGATGCACTGGACAGGGTCGCACTGTTTTGCAAATGGCCGGAAATGCCTTTCACTTCTTTCTAATATTTTATTATTGAATCAGAGGTTAGATTTATCATTATCACCAAACCTCTGATGAATAAGAGTGGTGAAGTAATGATTATAATTTTATGCTGCTTCTAATTGAGTCCAATGTCAATTAACAAGCTTTTCTAGATCAAGTCAAGTCAAGTCAAGAAATTTAATAAGTAATCAAAGGCCACCGGCCCAAAATACGTGACATACATAATAAAACAAATAATATACGAGTTGTGTCAAGAAAAGGAATTTAAGCATGAGTATATCTTTTTAATTTTTAATTTCTAAAAGAAGATGATATACATAGAAAGACAACTTACTTAGAGTCTCATAATTAGTTGTTTTCATAAGGTTATAAAAGTCATTTAAATCTATACCAGCAGAGTACCAATTAAACAAAAATTGTCTATTTATATTGTCATACTTTCTACAGACAAAAATGCATGATATTCACAATCTAAGACAGATAAATGTTCGTTATCATAACAAAAAGTACATATACGATCATCTTTTGGTATGTTTTGATGCCTACCAGTTTCTATTCTCAATTTATGGTTTGAACATCAAAATTTTGAAAGTGATATCTTGTGCTTAAATGGTATAGCTACTGATAGGTATCTTTCAACATTCAACAGTGTTTTATAGTTTTTGTAATGAGAACAGCGACCAGAATTATTTACAGATTCAAGCCAGTTTTGGTTATAACAATCAATAATTCTCTGTTTAAAGATTGTTAAAAAAACGTTAACACTTCCAACGTCTTGAGTTATCCAAATATATCCAAATCCATATGTTAACAACATGTTTTTAATATTTGTTACCCAACAAGTTCGTCCAACTTCATCAAGAGATTTAAGCCACCATTTCTAAATACAATAATTTCTGTTTTCTGATCAGACACATACGTTGCACATTGTTTTCGTAAATTAAGACGAACGATTCATGGTTTCTTCCATATGCCGACGACAGTATGAAGGAGATTAAGTACGAGCAATGCAGTTGGCCCGCTTTAGTAATGAACTTATCTTTTATTTTAAACCACAAAACCAATTCTCGAGGTATATTACATGTAAATATAACTGACATTTATTTTCAAACTCAGTAAAAACGAAGGAAACACACTACACTATGTGGGCCTGACTGATGCCATTTTTAAGTATGGAAGCCAGTAGGACAACCATTGTCACTAACGAAGCAAGCTAGACATTCATTCAAAATAACAATTACATATGTATAGGAATGTTACGTTGACATTAACCTGTGACCGGGTTGACGTACAATCTAAGATGAGAAAACGTTGTCCCGCCTGAAGTGGAATAGTGGCTGAAAAACATTACCTAGTCTGTGATGCTACTTAAGTGTGTTCATGAAGCTGCCTCCTCGTTCACTTCATGATAGTTGTTCCAATATCTTAAAGTACTGGTTCGGTATGTCAAGCTTTTTGTTTCGATATAACAGGGTAATTATTGCTGCAACCGGAAGATTTGTTTTACTCTAGACTAGTTGAATTTTGCGGATTACGATTCCGCGCACCGCTAACGTATTTTGCGGCATGTAGCTACTTCAGACTCATTATAGGCATGAATTCTGGCCACATAAAGCAACGTGTTTCATGTAATGGCTAAGAGGAGGGTTGTGAATAATCTAAATAAGGAATTTGCCATATCATACAAAAGTATATATACCTTCAATTCCTGGCAAACTAACATATTTTTCTCTTCATTAATATGTATATATAAAGCCCATATAAACGCGTTGTTAATGTTATTTCAATAATGACATTTTCGTTATGTTACAGTTTGTGCCCTGATTGTTGGAGATGATGCACTTACACACTAGGGTGTAACAGTGATGGCCCAAAACTATCTTTCTAAACAATTTCGACTATGAAAGCAATACAACTTCAAAGTTGCATGTGCATACAAGTATTAAATAATCGTAGATATAAGGTAAATGAATAATTCTTTTACGATATGCCTATCAATTTCTTTTTCCATATCAAGCATTGGAAAAACAGCACGCTGTAATGATATATCCGTATCGCGCTACTGTTGTTTTCGAAACCCGCATGAGCTGAGTAGCATTTGTTGAGTGGTACCTTTTACAGAATGACCTGTACTCAAGTTTTATACAATTTAAATTTACTATTCAGTTACATATGTTTTCAGAAACGTACTTTATTTCCTAACGTAGTTATTTCGGATGTATCTTATTGCTGATTTGTGTCTATATTCAAGAAAAAAATACTATATAATGAACGATATTAATTTATGACTTTATTTCTGACATGGAAATCCGGAAACTGTCGTATAAAAGTGCAGTGTTGTTGGTTTAAACTAAACGCGTTTCAACATCGAAAAAGTCAAAGAAGACATATGATAAAAAATATAACAATAGGACGCGTCTCTAACGACCTGTATCACGTCTGTATCAGGTCTTGTTTGGTGTATAAACAAGCATACGTCTCGACCGGTACGAGGTCTCGAAGAATACGCGTTTACTCACAGAACTCAACATGATACAGGACGTCCGAAAAGCGTCCTTTCATAACATCCCCTCAAACCCCTTGAAAAACTGCGAAAAGGAAATATTAAAACATTTTAGGCAATGTTTTAGCTGTTAGCAGTCTAGATTAACGGCAAATGCTGTACGTAAACATATCGAAGAACTGTTTTTGTGACAGACAGACAAATCACGGTCCATTAGTCGATGCCAAAAGCAAAGAGAAACAGGAATACTCCTGACATTATGTATTAGTTACCAGAGTGATAAATTCTGTCGTACGATGTCTTTATGTTTCAAGGGTAAAATGATAACCATTACAAAAGGCTGAACGGAAAGGTTTCGTTCTTCATTTGTTCTTTAAATTGTCAGTGGCATATTAACCATGAGCAAAATGTGCCATCACATTTTTGTATGACATTTGACCAAGAACATGATGCGACTTTATGTGTCAACGTTGTAATGTTTACATTTCACCAAGAACAAAATGTGACTATATGTGTTAACAAGAACATGTGATTTCATTTGTTCACGGTTTACTATGACATTTTACCGAGAACAAAATGTGACTATATTTGTTCACGTTTTACCATGTCATTTTAACCAAGAACAAAATGTGACTATATGTAAACACGTTTAACTAGGACATATTGAACATGAGCAAAAATGCGACTTTACTATGGCATATTGACCATGAATAAACTGTGACTATATGTGTTCACATTTAATATGGCATATTGACCATAAACAGAATGTGACTGTATGTGCTTTATAAAACCAATTGATCAGTTGTATATGGAGTCATTTTCTTCTTAGATTTTCATGAATGTGATGGGGACGCCGTGTTCATGGACTGTTAAATGAGTAATCGTACTCAAGTGAATGATACGTGTTACGCAGAAAACAAATATGCATCAATATTTGGTACAGAAACTAGCAAATAGATTTATATTTTTTGTAATGGAAGAAATATAGACTAATTCAGTACGCAAAGGGAAGGGGCGTGGATGTTACATGCTCAGTAAAAGACAAGCCTTTAGAAAATATATTGCCGTACTTCTTGCACGCAAACACATTGAGACGAAACCCAACATTTATGTATAAAGATATTTTGATAAAAAAGTTATAGGTGTAAAAACTTGATTTTTTGGCAATATTACGACCAATTCTCAATATCTCATATCATTTTGAAAACAGCACAGCCTCAGTATTGGATAGTAGATTGTTATCTAGGTAATCCAAATGGCAAAATGTTTTCCAAACACTCAATAAATGGCAGTAAAATTGTAAGGCAGAATTATCATAGGCCCTGACGTGCAAGTGTCTTATTTGCTTGAAAATCAACTTCCGTCAACTTGTGTAAGCGAGGAAACTGTAATCTGTCTCTGTCATAGCAATTCATGGCATTTGAAGTTGATTGAAGTAATTAATGCCAGTCCGCATTAAGAATAACGACAAATGCGCCAAGTAATTTTGTTGCCATAGTATGATATAACAAGACAGGCTAATTCAAGCTACTAAAGTCATTGATCATTCCATTAAGGACATTTTATGCACCTAACTTTAAATTTTGATTGTGATTTAAAATATCAGTCTAGCGGAATAATTTTACTATCAAACTGTTACTAATGATAGTAGAATTGAAAAGGAAGTCCGTTTTCGCGGTCATAGGACCAAATGCCTGTAGATAAATATCACGTGATCTACTATCCGGATAAACTAAAATTTACATGGCACCTTGTTATTTGACCGATTTGTATGCAAATGACATGATAAATAGTCTTAGGTTCTCAGACACATTTTACATTCAAGATGGTCATACATATGGTCTAAGATAATGGCTCTCATTCACAGACTCGTAATTGTCCAATATTATCCAGTCAATTTCGACTTTGAATATCATTTCATTTGTTTTCATTTTCTGCTGAAAGCCTCTGTACTACATACTTTCCAGTCTCACAACCGTTTAGTGTAATATGCATCTTTGCAGGTATGAAACCAGACAAGAGTAAGCGCGAGCTAGACATATGTCTTCCCTTTAGCTTCATTGCACTCCCTCAACTTTGTTATTGCCACAAACAGCCGGCTTCAGCCAGTATGTTGATCTACTTTTGTTTTCACCACTAAACTCATTCTACGAGATTCCCTGAACGCTGACGCTTAATGTTTCCTACAAACAAGCGTTTGTCTGTAAATCTAATCTTCTTCAAGCATGTTTTTTTACGGTCTTTTAATGTTTAAATTTGTGTTTGCAGTGTTGACTTTCCAGAAAGGACCCAGGCTAAGTTGACGCTGAATATTCGCTACACACTAGCTTTTTTTCGCAACTCCAGCCGCCTACAGACACTCCAGCGATCCGTGCTGCTGACCCGGTCAAGAAGAATTTAAACAACTGGTTGGTGGTGTTTTGACTCACTTTTTTATGCGAGCGTTATTCCATAATTAACCAACCAACGAACACTCTTTGAGATCAAAACGTTATCCAAACAAAACTTTAGGGATACGTATCATCCTATATTGTTGTATGACTCGGTCTATAAAACATAGTAGTAAACAGAGAATTAATCTACCATTTCAATATCATATTCAAACAATAAAGTGTCAATCGATGTAGATTTTAATACATAAACACGTTTCCGACTATAACTTTTTCCCCTACAAATGCTGGTTGCCAATCTTAGAACCTTTCCCTGGCATCCAAGAAAGGAAGCAGTTATGGTTTCAAGGAAACGGAGCCGAGATTGATTTAATAAATATTTCTATTGCCTTCATAATCGGGCTTAAATTAAGTAATTTCTTTCCAAAGGAAACTTCAGGGACATAAACAGATGAATCACAAAAGATTGCTATTTGACCCGATCTAAACAAACACATACGGAAGCAGACAGTGTGAACATTAAAACATCAATGAAATAGAGTATTTGTTTAACATAATTTGACAACATGATATACTATCATATTATAATCACGTTGAAACATTGTTAAGTGTACATCTTTGTAGGCTTGAATATCCTCCAATTGTTTACGAGGAATTAAAATTGTTTTTTATTTCCCTAGAATTGCTGGCTGCCAATCTCAGTCACCGATCATCTTCATATTGCCATCAATGTCACGGTTGCCGGGAACGAATATAACACGGTTGCCAGTTCAACGTTGGATGTTGTGGACCAATTTGAATATTCGATTAAATGGGAATGGTAATTTCTGGATTTCAGAAACTGTTGTTCCAAAGCCACTTTTTCCAAGGCAATAAAACATGGAAACTAGAGACATAATATCGCGGTTTAAAATTGAAGCATGATCCAGTTCAAACCCACCCCTAGTTTTGCATTTTTTTAACTTAGAAAATGTACGATGGGGGAGTACAAGCTTGCAACATTTTAAGCTAAGAGTAGCTTAATCTTTCGAAGAGTCATGCTAAAAGAGTAAATACAGGATTTCGCTTAATAAATATACTTTGGTATATGATTTTGCCTTGGTTTTTATAAGACGTTGTGATTATCTATTTTAGTGCATTTGAGGCAATAAACCATGTGCTTAAATACTGGGTTATTCTAAAATGTATGTGTATTGAGAGTGTCCTTCTAAGTTACATTGTTATATAGCCAGTGCGTCCATTTATCAATAAGCAATGATATTTACCTTAATAAAAACGTTTTTACATAAAAGGAATTCCATTCCATCAAAAGCGTACATTAATGATGATTCATGTTTATTCGATGTATTGGAGTGCTGGAAAGGTGTGGATTTGTTGATATTTCAATGCAAATCTTGTAGAAAATAAGGCATACACACTTGAATATCTTATCAGTTTCAATTGTGTGTAATAATTTCAGCCATCACTTGTAAAGAGGGGTGCAAGTCTGATGACATAATGTTCAACACATCCTACCTGTGCTCGAAAAATGGAACATTAAATCACAAGGCGTCGGCACGAGTATTACGCGTTTCATTCGCACCATTAGACAAAGGTCAAACTACATTTAAAAACACGGGTCAGTTGTAAGTATCTTAAAATAGGTTACGATGATATTTTATTGTGTGTATCGTGAAATTGTGTCTTGTCAAGAGCTGGTATTAAATATTGGTCTTGGTTGGATCTAAGAAAGATGTAGCTTATCTGATTACTTGTTATTGATAACTGACCAAAATTGTAAATGCAATTAATCATGAACGACCCTTGGATTAACTAAAGGTGCATATTGAATACCACCCCAGACCTTGTTTTTGTTCGTAAAGTTGTTACAAAACAAAGATCGCTTAACAGTCTAAGGATATAATCAATCTTGTCTTATCAATCAATGGAAGCATGTTGTCTTATCGCAAAATGGAAGCATGTTGTCTTATCGCTAAATGGAAGCATGTCAGTCTGACCAAGTAAAGAAAACACAGACAGCTAACTCATTTCGATTCTTTGTCAGAAGTATCCGTTAAACTGTATGCATTTAAATACTCATTGTGTCTATACTATCGAGCTGTTTTAAAAGGCATATCATGGTCTGTTTTTAAGTGAAGCAAGGACGGATCCAGGATATGACTTAAGAGGGCGCATAACTAAGAGGCAAAACCTTTTGACTTGCTTCCCTCCCTCAGAACCGAACTTTATTTGGTTTGAATATTTTGGCAGCCGGGTTTGGGGTTACTCCCCCAAGAAAGTTTTAACAATATAAATACATATAATTTAACGGAATCTTGCTAAATTTTATTGCACTATTTTATTCCATTCCTTTTTCAGACCAATTCAAGCATATCATTTCAATTTAACGACAAATACAATGGTATTGGAAGGCTTGAGGTGTGTCAGTGTACATAATACGTTAGACATAAGTTTAGTAAGCAGTGCTATCATTTCAAAATTTGAGATAAGTAAATAAATTGAAAGCTTGAAAATTGATTGCATATTGCAAATTGCAAAGTAAGCTCAAACTTGGAGAGCCCAATCATTTAATTTAATGTGATATTGTAAATGATTGTAGTCCTTGTTTTTGTCTAGATTATCGTGGAAGGCAAACTCCTTATCCTTGCATCTGCAAATTCAGAATGGCGGATAAAACTAAATTGTTTTATGAATCAGTTATTCAATTTTAGGTCTCGTATAGACAATTAAATGCAGACCTCTACTGCTATGTGTACAATGACATCAGAATAGTTTGTGATCACGTGACGTCAAACTCCGATCCATATGGTAAGTTCATGAACAATAAACAAGAACTATACTTTGTGTTATGTTGGTTTTCGTTTAGTTGTGTTGCTGCTTTTCCTATTGCTTGAAAGCAGGTTTATGCACAGTTTCTTTGCCAACCAAAAAGGAAATGAAAGCGGTTCGATAAGAGCTGTTGTTATTGTCGTATCACAGAGTAAAGACTTTCTTGTTGAATATTAAATTGAATCCTTCGTCATCCCAAAATGACAGATTTTGCTCCTACCTAGAGGGATTTCATACTTGACTTAAATCCACAAAACCGTAGACATGAGCTTCCCATGCATACCGGGCATGGCATCCTGCCTAACGCCTTCACTGTTAAGATATTTGCAAACATTCGATAAATTTCGCAGAAATTCTAAGATCACAACAAAGTAATTCCTATTAAGTATGCAAATTGTACCACATTATATCATCTTTACTGCACATGTGTGTGCTCATATCTCGTATATGACCGAAACGCCTAAAAACGAGGTTTACAAAATGATGTAGGTTTCTTTTAAAGTAAGCACCCATGTTCCTGTTTTGTTTTAATGCATGAATGATATTCAATTAAGCATGACTACACTCAGCCTAGGCAACCGTGGTTTTTTTATCATTTGGAACTCTCTCCTCGGCCACTTTTACATTGAAAACAACCTCGAATGTATATCGACGGTTTACAATGTCAGAGATCTAATTGTTTAACTACGCTGCAAGTAGGTCGCGTAATAATTTCAATTTAGCAGTTAAACTTAATGGCTTTACTCTTAATTATTTAAGCAGTAATGCACTTCACTGACAACAAATTTAACTTTGTTATACAAAATACATGTTGAAACAATACAATTAACAAATGATATCGTTTTTAAATTTAACAAACTACTTCTACTCATGTACGGGAATACATCCGAGGTTGTTTTTGATGGAAAATAGCCGCGGTGTTTCAAATTGTTTTTTTACCCGTGTTCACCTTGAAATGTTTATACCATGTTGCGTTTAACCATTTGATTGCGTTATTTACATGTGAAGCAACATCCCTATCCAGTATTTATATAATGGTAGAAATGGTTTCAATTCAGCAAGCATAAACATTCGTATTACTTTAACACTACAAGTTGTCAATCGAACGTTTTACATGAATGCTCTACCGTTGCAGACGATACCGAATCCTTTGGGACGTTTGTGATATTTGGTCTTATCGTGATGACTTGTTTAACAGCCATCCTCGCTCTCATCATATTTGGTTAGTTTTTGTTTTGTGACAGTTTTGTTAAGTCCATATTGACTGTTTTGATTTTTATTCTTTGTCTGAAAACCAGCTGATTTGGGCATCAACGCCTTCAATTCAGTATATTATGATATCATACTAAAGATCATATCTCAATTAATTAGAAAACTGTCGTAAAAACATTCTTCAAAAACGATAAGGACACTTTTAGTAAAAAACATCAATTTTCGGGGGTAATTTTGAACAACTGCAATATTTTCTTTTGTCAGCAGTCTTTTTATCGTTGGTTTCCAGACAGTAACGTCCAAAAATTGGCACAATGCTTGACAAAAATAAAAAAAAGTTTTCAAAGTGGTCAATGTGTGAGAATACAACATTGTCCAATTTAAAACATAAGTTAACCTCAAATATAAGTCGACCTCAAATATAAGCACCATCCAAATATAAGGACACCCTAAATATAAGCACCACCCAAATATAAGAACACCCTTAATATAAGCACCACCGAAATATACGTACCCACCGCCCCCAAATACAATCACTAGCACCATATAAGTACACCCTAAATGCAAGCACCACCCGAATATAAGTACACCCCAAATATAAGCACCACCCAAATATATGTACACCCCAAATATAAGCAGCATAAAATATAAGTACACCCCAAATATAAGCACCACCCAAATATATGTACACCCCAAATATAAGCAGCATAAAATATAAGTACACCCCAAATATAAGCACCACCCTAATATAATAACACACCAAATATAAGCACCATCTAAATATAAGTACATCCCAATTCACTTCTGCACAAACAGCTTTGATAGATTTAGTAAAATTACTTTGGTTTGTTTGATACAACTGTTGAACTGTTACAATATATTTTGATCTAATTTTCACGTTGAGTTTTCCATAAAATCTAACGAATGCAGTGTACCCGTTTTTTTCATTACTTAATTTGTCATACCAACTTTCGGAATGCGATGTCCCGATCGGAAGACGGAGCACCTTGAAATAAAGTCATATCATTGTTCGGAAAGCAGTGTTTAATAAAATATTGCCATTTTTGTATATTGGTCATAAATACTTTTTCAATGCAGTGTACCCTAAAAAAGTGTCATTCATTTTTATTAGTCAAATAAACTTTCGGAACGCAGTGTATGCTAAATTGTTGTCGTTAATTTCGATTTGTCATATATACTTTCACAATGCAGTATACCATAAAATATTGTCATTAAATTCAATATGTCATATATACTTTCGGAATTGAGTGTACCCATAGTTTCTCTTTCATTGCAGTCGTGCAGAAACTAATGGGACTTCATCGTGAATATAGAAGAGGTGAGGCCCTTCAGGTTTATTAGTCAACTAACCTTTTAAATGTGCTATCATTTGTAAGCCATATATAAGGCATGAGAACAAACGGTATATGTTTGTTAAAGGCGCACAATAAATAAAAAAAATATTTCAATGCATTATCTCTTTTAACTTATTTCACTTAAATGATCAAAAAAAAATGTGTTTATGATATGTGTACAGAAAAAATGACAAAATTTTGGCTCTTTTTAGAATAATTGAATTGGTTGCCACGTAGCTAATAATTAAAAAAATCACATTTATAAAGACTAATATTTTTTTTTAATTTATACACAATTCATATGCATTTTTGGTTTATGCTTTGCTCATAAAAATCGAATGAGTGATATCAGTCATCACCTAAACATGATCAAAACCTGTACCTACTATCCTCACGCTTTGAATGGTCATACTTTTTAACTTTCAATGTCAATGACAAATCAGCTGTAATTTGGGTCCATGCATAATTGATGCAACTGCAAATATTTTATACCATAAAAAACGATTTCGATCGGTTTTGATATTAGGGTTTTTACTACTTTCCGATGAATTTTAATTTATTACAGATATAATACAATCCATATATAAGCGATATTATCTCGTTATTTCTAAAATCAATTATACGATATAAAAATTCAGGCATGAATCTATCACTACCACCACCATCATCATTATCATCATCATCATCATCATCATCATCATCATCATCAGCCCAGTTTTACAAGACACTTGAGGTCATTTAGCTATTTTCTGATATACATAACATAACAAGATAAAAAATAATATAGTTTTAAATAGGTTACATATTAATACGATGAAGGAGGGGTGGAGGTACTGTTGTTGTAATTCATTTTTTTTTATTAAATTGCGTTTTTTCCTTTATCGGCGGCATCGAAATAATTAAGCTTATTTAACGTTCGCTTTAACATTGAAATCCGCTATTACTCTAGTATCATGTACTTTAATCGATTCACAACAAACACTATTATAATGTGTGGTTAGTTTTTATATTGGCGTTTAAATACAGCCGTTAAACAACTGATTAATGCATATACATGGCCACTAAACACAAGTTCCAAAATACTGAAATCTAAATTAAATCAAATGCATGTGTGTAGATGTAAACGCAAGGCTTAGATGCACCACAAAATGTCGACAGCTTATTTTCTTTGCAACACACTTTAATAAGTGTTGGATCTGGGGTTTAGTAGCCGTGGTATAGTTTATGACCCTCACAAACTCTGTATTTTTTATCTGCCTTAATCTAGCCATGCGTCAAACAGATTAATAATTGCTGAACTAGCCTATGTCAACGCAACTATTGCACTAAAAGGAGAACTTGATAGAGATCGCCGTTAGCCTGATAAGCTCCAAAGTTGGCAATGGAAACGCTAGCCTTTGCAACCATCAATATCCATGACATCAAGCTGCCAAGTAAGCATGTTGATTTTATATGCAATCTAATTATGCCAGACACGGCAAATAAGTGGACTCAAGTGCGTTGGATACTATGTAATAGTTAGATGACTTGAATTAAAATTGTTCAAGAAATGCCAATCCTTTGCAACCATCAATATTAATGAAATCAGGCTGTCAAGTAAGCATGTTGATTGTACATTCAAACTTATTATGCCAGACACGCTAAGTAAGTAGACTCAAGTGCGGTGGCGACGATATGGAGGGAGATTTGGTATCTGTTCGTGGTAGGTTGAGTAATTATGAAATTATGAAATTGCTTTTCAAAGTTTTTGTAGTTTATGTTTTAGATAAATATAGCAGCAGTGTTTTTCATTAATTGAAAACTATACTGATATAACTCATACATTGAAGTGATATTGTTTTTGGTTTAACGTACAATCTGAATCTCAACAACCTCTCTCATTTATTATTACTTTACGGTCACAGCAAAATAATAAATGGTGGGAACTTATCCGTGCTATATTTAATAGGTGACATGAATTCAAATGTAAATGATTAAGAACGGGAAAGCGTAGCAAACGAGCCCTTCTTAATCATTAAGATTTAAATCCAGGTCATCTAACTCTGACGCAGTGAGTGTTTATCGGATGAGTAAAACTAGATGGAACTTTAAACACCCGCAAAGGTGAAATTCTTACTGATTTAGCCTAGCACTTAATGTTTGTATATTTGCAATGTCATTGGCTGAAAATGTATGTTTTATTCTGATTATTTTTATAAAATGCCATCGGAAACACGTTGTTTATTTTTAAAAGAGAATTCCATGGTAATCGCACACATTAATTGGTCGAACCTAGTCATGTGAATATTTGTTTTGTTTACATATGAAAGAATACGATCTTACATATGAAATCGCGGATCCGTGAACTAGTGGTACACACTTGTCTGTCAATCCAGGGATCGCAGGCTCAATTCCCCGCCGCACCACTCAAAATAATTACTTATCGTATTCCAGGAGGGACGTTTAATCGGGGTGCCGTGTGACAGTGTTATACACTGGTGCACGTTAAAGAACCAGGGTAGCTCTAACCAGGCTCTAACCAGGGTTACCTTCTTTTTTTGCACAATGCTCCGAAAAAGATTTAAAAAAAAAATTTTTTAATTTGATTTTATAATATTTTGTTGCAAGAAAACTCATTTGATAATGAGCATTTCAATGCTTTTAACACAATATTCAAACCGACATTATAAAAGGTTTGCCAGTTACGGCCCACTCCCGAAACTTAAAATTACTAACAACCTTATCGGAGCACTGGCCGAATGGGCAAGGCCCGAGTGCGAGTATAAATAATTTTACACAGAACCACTCCATAGAGTGGTGGATCCGTGTTCAAGTGGCAACATGCTTGACTGTCAACCCAGGTGTCGCAGGTCCGATTCCCTGCCGAACCTATATAAAAAGAAAATGCAAATCGTTATCTGGGGTGTTCCAATCTGACATTGTTATTCACTGGTGCACATGGTAGCTCTTAACAGGGTTACATTCTGTCGTGTACTATGCCGCAAAAATCAATAAATAATTATCTTACCGGAGCATTCGCCGAATATGCCTAACCCGAGTGCGAGTAATTATAGGCTTACACACCACCACCATATTGTGAATAGTTTGCATTCTGTTCAAACGTAATTGTTATGCTTACCCGTATAAATGTATAACTTGCTGCACAGCTGTAACTGAAGTGCTTTGCCAAAGTATGCAATGCGATGAAACATGAAAATGCGTTCATCAAATTTCTATAATTGATATATAAATATGTAACAGATGCCATCGTTTATAACCTTTGCATATGCATAAAATAAATGTCTTACTCTTAACATGTTATTGAATTATTTGGCTAATATCTTTCTGAATATTCCATTAAAATCATAGTGGACTATAAGCTGGTTTTGGCTCCCTTTGATACCTTGCCGTTTTATTTGTTGTCAGTTCCTGTACTGATTATTTGCATGGAATATAGCAGTCTGGATTACTTCCCCTATCACTACGTTATTGTACTATTGGAATTAGAACGAGGGAAAACAGACTATTGGATTTAGTACGCAGGGAAAACGCCTAGAAATATAGACCATTTATATTCGGACATCCTCGGCCATTTTTCATCCAACACAACTTAATGACTTTACTTAAAAGAACAGTCAATTTCTTTTTAAATTTCTCGGCAGACTGCTTTCACAGAGAACTGAATTACCATTTTTATGTTTGATTTAAAATGTTCGCTATTTGGTCAAATTAACTTAGGCGTGGCAAATTATATAACTGTAACATATTTCATGCCTTAAATAATTTAAATTAAGTTTTTGTCTTCATAAGTTTGCGTAGATGAACCAAAGATAGTTTAATAGAGTGTATTTAAGTCAGACATGAAAATATTTTTGAGCATATAAATTAAAATGTTATTTCCTGCTTCTACACGTGTTAAATATATAAGGTTTACGTGTAATTAAATGATGCATTCATTGGACAAAATTTGCGCTGCATCGTTCTACAAATTCCAAATAAGTTCAGAGTCCAATTTTGACAATCTACAGAAAACAGAGCGGGCTACCTCGACCAGCGGGTAATAAATGCAGAGTTATATAGAATGGAATAGGAATTGAAGTGCCGCTCGTATAATGAAATGGAGCATTACATGCAATAAAACTGCGTCGAGAAAAGATTAAACTACTTGCATGCACGCAGTTTCTATCTTATAGAGTTGATTGAATAAAATGTATTGGGAGAAGAATGAAAAGGGTAGCAATGTATTGGAAAGATAACAAAACGTCCGGGTTAAAGTAAAGAAGACACGTAAAATGTGTACACAAGGATATTGTACCAACTTCACAGTGCTTTTAAGGAAACAAATATGAGTTTTAAGTTAAACCTTCCCGGTATTTTAAGTCCAGTGGATTTGAAAAGGTTCAACTATATGGATATAATTATAGATATTAATTGATTTTGAGCTAATATGTCACTGTGTGTCAAATTGATTTTTTCTTTGTTTTTGATTTGGGCTTTTATATTGGAAAATATATTTGCAAACGAGGGAACATGTACACAGGCTTTGGTAAGTTGTTTTCTTATTTTCTTAAGAAGTTATGTTTGTTTCAACTTGATTATGCTTTTCAACTACGTGATTAATCGTGTGCATGGGTAATTAACTTCATATCTTCTATATTCTCAGCTGAAGAATGCCACAGTTGTGTTTTGATAACATGCTAAACCCTGCTTTAATCAAGTGCTTATATAACATATTAGTTAGACATGTAGATGCATTTAGATTGTTAAAGCTGCACTCTCACAGATAGACCATTTAGACAACATTTTTAAAACTTTTTTATCTGGGAATGAGCCTTTTGTTCGTGTCAGGAAACCAGTGATATAAGACGGCTGCATGACTGTAGATTAAATATCAGTTTCATATTCATGGTTGAAAATTGATGTTTAATGGGTAAAAGCGTTACTAAATGTTTTTCGAGCAATTGATATCTGTTCTTTTGTGTGTCATTTAATACCACTGAAATGATACATTGATGCCAAAAACAAGCTGATTTTGAGACAAAAACGTGAAAAATTGTTAATTAGTCTTGTTTGCGATTAGCTTCTGTTGCAAATATGTTGTTTCAAAATCGTAAAATGACCTATAGTTGTAGTGCCTTAAAACATGAGATAGTTGATACTTAACAGTCTTTTAGAGCATGCTCGAAATCAGGTATCGTCAGATCTACTTTTTGACACGTCATGTTAAAATAATTTAAGTGTCGGAGTAACCAAATGGTGCGTATGGTATTATCGCAGTTCAAAATAATGCAAATTAAAAGACGACTTCATTTAAATACGTCCATAAGGCCGCTCTATTTAAATGTGTTAATTAGACTTCAATGTTAATGTGGGTTGGAAAGCAAGCCGACGAATCTTAAATTAATCTTGGTGCAGAACCGAGCAGAATAGATACTTATAGATAATTATGCAGACATTGGAAATGTGCTGACTTGAAGGTTCTGCTGTCAAAACGTCCTCAGCTAATATGGGGTTTCATTAAATTAACTCTTGAATACGAAAAAAGCTGGCGAGATGATATCCTTGAACATATATGTTTCTCAGTTACTATTATGAAACTAGCAGCTGGTATAAAAATATCAATTTACATTCTGTATTCCTGGGATATGACAGGAATTTATCGGGTACAGTTTTTGACCACTTGAAATATTTTTTAGATTAGATTATTATTGCCTGTAAACATAATTGTAATAAAATCAAATAAAGCTTGTCGCGCCTAAAGCCTGACAACGATTTCATTGCATTCATTGCTTTCATTTATTTCATTGCTTTCATTGTTCACATTTCAACGCTTTTAGCACTACTATTGCTTCCTTTGAATTCGATGATTTGATTGCTTTCATTTATTTAATTGCTTTCATTGCGCTCATTGATTTGATTGCTTTCGACGTTTTCATTTATTTACTTGCTTCCATTGCTTTCATTGATTGATTGCTTTCATTTGTTATATAGCTATCATTTCTCTCATGTATTTGGTTGCTTTCTTTGCTCTCATTGATTTAATTGCTTTCATTACTTTCATTGATTCATTGATTTTATTGATCTCATTGATTGTATTCCTTTCAATGTTATCATTTTTTTGCTCGCTTCCATTGCTTTCATTGCGTTAATTTATTGTTTGCTCTCATTTATTTTATTGCTTTCATTTCTCGCATGTATTTAATTGCTTGTATTGCTGTCATTGATTTTATTGCTTTCATTGTTTTCGTTTTTTGTCTTGGTTTCATTACTCTCATTGATTTGATAGCTTTCAAAGGTTTGGTTGCTTTCATTTATTTTATTGCTTTCATTGCTTTCACATATTTGATTGCTTTCATTGCTCTCGTTGATTTGATTGCTTTTATTGTTTTTATGGATTTGATTGCTTTTATTGCTTCCATTGCTTTATTTATTTTATTGTTTTCGTTGATTTCATTGCATTCATTTAAACAATGACTAAGACGGTATAGAAGTGGCAAGGTAAATCCATTCGGTAAATTTAAACAAGTATGTTTTGTGTTCAGCCTAGAAATATAAGACACTGAATATTAAATCATTCATTACAATAAAAAAGAGATCTTGTGTGATATAGTAAGAGCCTTTGGTCGATTAAAATCGATGGTAAAATATGAATGCTTTAAAAATGAAGATTGATTGATCGAGACACAAAGTATGAAACAAGTAACTTTCTCTGTAATCCTTCCTTTTCTACAGACATATCTAACATGTTTGTTTGTTTTCAGAATGAAGAAGGGCATTCTGAGCAGATTGAAATGAAGTCCAATAATTTTACAGGTAATATTCATAATATATGTTTCTTAAATTGATGTTTGATCACTCTGAAACGAATAATAATACTTCAGGTAAGATATTTGCTTGGGACTCTTTTCAACCGACACTGCCAATATATACGCGTATGTTTGCTGTGCTTCCAAAGAACCTCATTATCCTAAATATTTATATAAAACCAATTGAAATATATTCTTAACAGATTGTACAGTTTCTTTATCGTCAGATCATTGCACATGTTCCCATGTCCGCTTCTTGATGACCGGGTTTAAAGCTAAATTCTCACATGTTGAACCTTTTTTCATTTTTTTTTTGTCTTGGAATGAACTAATTTTTGCGGAAATAGAAACCAGTGGTATAAGACTGCTGACAAAAACTCAGATCACAGGTTTTCATGTTTATGTTCAAAAATTGATGTTTAATGCATTTTTAAAAACGTTAGTAACGCTTTTAGCCACTAAACATTAGTGTTAGATCGGAAATATAAACATCAGCGATCTGATAATTTTTCAGAAGTATTATATCACTGGTTGTTAAGTATTGACGCAAAATTTGGCTCATTCTAAGACATAGAATGTAAAAGTGTCAAAACGGTAAATCTGTGAGATTGCAGCTTTCACAAAACAGTTTGCACCAAAGGGACATTCATTAGAACTACTCAATATTTGTATTACTGTTTTTGTTTGTTTTGTCTATTGAAGCAATCTTTAACTGTTAAATCAATTCACAATCGACCATATAAGGTCCATATTGATCTATACAGATGCATTAAACTATCCTATAACTTCCGTAGTTTTCATAATGCAGCTGCTTTTACGACGATACATATCACCTTGCAAAACTTATAACGATCAGTCTTAACATGAAGTTTGTCATATTGCAAGGCATTCAACTTCTAAATATTTTAAAAATGACTCAAAAAACATCTTGATTCTTTGCATATTTCGCATCGCAAAACTTACTCCAAAGTATGCAAATTAAAAATCCAAAACAAAGAAGGGTGACGAGTCAATATTGCATCTAAACAAAGATCACCCGAAATGCTGTAATATGTTAACAAGTATTGACCATAATATTTCCTAACGTATCACAAAGCAACGAAAACATCATTCTGGAAACACAAGACAATTACACCAAGTTGGCTCTACTAAATTACTCTTCGGTCTTAACAGCTTTTCCGACGATCAAAGTTTCTGTTTCTTCAGAGAAGTTCAGTGTTTCAGCAAAAGAAAACACAATCGTTTTAAGTAAATCAGTAGTAGGAGCCTACTTTTTCACCTCTCTTTTATTTCATCATTTTCTTTTCTCACATCTTTCTCTAATATGTTCAGATAATTAACAGATAATCACATAGACATTAAACGACGTGTAGCGTAATGCTGCTTTTCACTTAACTTGTTGGAAGTTTTTAAGCTTTTAAACAACAAGCGGTCTAATGTTAGTTCTTTATTGTTCAACGTTCTTTCTAAGTATAATAATAAGTTCTAAATACAGCATGTCATTTAAGGTAATCCCACATTCTAACTGCCGTCCATTAAGGACCCAAGGCCGCTTTCCTTGCCTTCTCTAGCCCCTCTAGCCTTCTCATTGAAACTCATTCAGCTTAAATACTACATTGTTGTATAATTATGACAGCTTAACAACCCAAGGAATACACGGTTTAGCAATTAACATGAACATTTTGTACATTTGTACCAGGACGGCTATCAACCACTTCCGCATTCATTGACAATCAAATATGTCCTACAATAATAACTAAAGGTTCAGTTTGCAGATATAAATATCCACTTAATTAATGCCATTTTTTTCTTAAATATAACATTAATGAACGCATTATGTGACATTCGTCCCTTTTTTATCAAACTTTTAAGAAAATCTTTGCTTCAACCCCAAACAATGGTTATAATTCATTTCTTTTTTTTCATCAAGATTTTTAAGAAAACTTTTGCTCCTTCCCAAACAATGGTGAAAATTAAATAGATAAATAATATCGTTAGAAAATATGTTTCTCAACCCCAAACAGGTAAATTAAAAAAAATGGAATTCCGACAAAAATTACGCAAAAGAAAATCTGTGCCTAAAACTTCGATTCTAACTAATTCTAACTTTAAAAACACCTTGGTAACTAATTTGTGTGTTGGGAGAGGGCCGTAACTGATGTTGGTATAACTCGTTGCCCAAGCCCTTTGCATGTTCGATAATTGATTATTTGTCTCAAATTCTATGTAAACAAGTTTATGTTGTATTGACTTTTCATTGTATTAACAATCATGCAATAAACTATTATTAAATTAAAATTACAAGGCTATTTCATGACTATCATATCCCAGTTTTGTAAATTATCAGCACAAAACCAAAAGCCTTAAAGTTGTTAAGAAATATTTTTTGTACTCAAAATGGTGAAGTAAAAGAAAAGTTATCTTTGTTTGAAGTCTTTATTCGAAGCAAAATATAGCCTTCCTACGAAACATTTATGACACAATTTATCTCTTGATATACATACACTGTGCTTCGTCTCATGTCTATGTTTTCATACTTATTTTATACTGTTTTGTCACTTTTACCGCCAGTTTAGTAGTAATCAATATGATTGTGCCATTTTACTCATATAACTGATGTATATATATTTTGTGGCATTTCCATTAAATGCCCAGTTACAAACACAATTTTATACATACATTTTTATAAACATAACCAATATAAATTATGTTGAATGATGATCTTTAAATAACATTCATGCTGTTTTGTGAAATGACTTCTCAGCTTGAGTAATTCCCGTGTGAAAAGAAGAAAACAAGACATTTGAAGTCTTGCCTCAAGTAATTCATAATCGTGCAATTAAACGTCTATTATACCAGCCTTTACTGCTTACATGCTGGTAAATTTAATTAGATGTTTGAATAGTATTACCTACCAAACAACGGGTGTACATGTAGGATAATAGTTGTTTCTAATTACAATATGATATACAAGGACGCACACGACGCGTTTATTGACAAGGAATATACCAAAAGAAGCATGCTTTTATTTTATTGACAAAAACACAATATAGTTTATGCAGCATTCATGTGTTTGTCCTATTGTCGACATAATATATATGTATTATATTAAAAAAACTAATCGATTCCTACATAAACGACGTAATTTGTTTGTTATCACAGGTATAGTATGTCATGTCATCACTGATCGCGTGATTTACTTAAAATGAAAAAGGATTATCACATAACATGCGTTATAATGTTCGTTTTCGGTTACCTACCTTATTTGTTTTATTACAGTATTACAGTCATCATGTTTCTACAAAAAACAAGTAAGGAAAACAAATACCAGATGAAAGTAATACGCAGTTCTGGTAAAATAATGCCAGTAAAACCTACTTTCATGTATTATCCCTAGTCACATAGTGTCAGACCAAAAACATTAATATAAAAAGTCTTGTGAAATATTGTGAAGCAAAACAAACATGTAAATGTGTCTTTTGAACTTGTGTCAGACCAAAACAACAATCCTATTATATGTCTTATGAACTAGTGTTAAATCAAAAAGTTTGTCAAACCAAACAAACATGCACGTACTCTGTCCGGTGAACTAGTGTCAGACCAAACAAACATGCGTGTACTCTGTCCGGTGAACTAGTGTCAGACCAAATAAACATGCGTGTACTCTGTCAGATGAACTAGTGTCAGACCAAACAAACATGCGTGTACTATGGCTGGCGAACTAGAGTAATACAAACGAAACAAGCGTGTACTGTGTCTGGTGAAGTGATGTTAGACATACGAAACATTCGTGTACTATGTTTGGTTAACTAGTGTCAGACCAAAGAAACATGCATGTATTGTGTCCCGTGTACTAGCGTCAGACCAACGAAACATGCGTGCATCATGACAGGTGAACTAGTGTCAGACCAACGAAACATGCGTGCATCATGTATGGTGACCTGGTGTCAGACCAACGAAACATGCGTGCATAATGACTAGTGAACAAGTGTCAGACCAACGAAACATGCGTGCATCATGTATGGTGACCTGGTGTCAGACCAACGAAACATGCGTGCATCATGACAGGTGAACTAGTGTCAGACCAACGAAACATGCGTGCATCATGTATGGTAAACTGGTGTCAGACCGACGAAACATGCGTGTACTGTGTCCCGTGTACTAGCGTCAGACCAACGAAACATGCGTGCATCATGACAGGTGAACTGGTGTCAGACCAACGAAACATGCGTGCATCATGTATGGTGACCTGGTGTCAGACCAACGAAACATGCGTGCATAATGACTAGTGAACAAGTGTCAGACCAACGAAACATGCGTGCATCATGTATGGTGACCTGGTGTCAGACCAACGAAACATGTGTGCATCATGATAGGTGAACTAGTGTCAGACCAACGAAACATGCGTGCATCATGTATGGTGAACTGGTGTCAGACCGACGAAACATGCGTGTAGTATGTGTGGTGAACTGATGTCAGATTTAACAAACATACGTGTACTGTTTCTGGTAAACTGGTGTCGCACAAAAGTGTTTTAGGGAATGATTAAGACATCACCCAAACAATAGATAAAGCGTCTTTATAGATTGATAAACCGCGAGAAAAACCAGCCAAGCTTTTTTGCACCCTTCGCACATCGCTGCTATTTTTCCATACCGCGAACGTTATAATTATTTTAATCTAATCATTATACGCCGCGATTTAAACATAATGCTCACCGCGTGTATTTTTCCCCGCGTTCCACCGCGTCGAGTCAACGCAATACGCGGCGTTGCGAATTGTTAATTAACGATAATTAAGGTATTTAAGGTAGCTGTCAATTTTCTGAAAGATTGTTTTTGTTCCCGTCCTATAAAAATAATTCTAGTCAGTTTTGTTAATCTCAAACAATCTCTATCCGAGATTTGCAAATCTTGGTTCGTACTCAAAACTTAGTTTGATCCCTGAAAATTATGCTTGGCAACTGTTAAAATATTCAGACGCTATTGTCACCTTTTGCGCGAAAATCCAAATTTCTAATGCCTCAGTAAAAATTGTGTGATTGTGAATAAATAATAAATTGAATAAAACTGCGTAAGTTTTCAATCGTTTTACCATGCTTTATGATATGGATGTATATTTAGTACTTATATGTGAGCGATGTATTTACATTGATTTTAAATTTAATTAAAAATACTTAAACAAACACTCAATATCCCATCGACATCATTATCAAGTTTGGGGAATGAGATTGTCTACCCTCGCACCTGAGTGAAATCCATTCTGAGAGCTCGGTTCAGTTTACATGTAAAATCTTCTATTTGTACCAACGGTACCTGTTAAAATACCTGCATATCGGCGTAAGCCACGTGCATGTTCTCGGAAGACCTACGCGCTAGCAGCAGATGAAAGCGGCGACGACGCACACCAACGCGTTGGCTACCGTTGAATATATCGCCGGAATATTCCGCGATGACGCAATCTCGCCCGCGGTGGCAAAGCGTTGTGTACAAAAAAGTGTGGTTGGTGGTGTACCATGATTCTGCGCATGCTTGATAAAAAAACATGCATTTTCTGTTGACATTTACATTATTGACTTTGTATAATCGGCTTAAGCTCAGAGTTTTAATAAATTATAAAATAATACCTCTTGTTGTTCTTTGATGACAGGACTCTAAAACATCATGCCTGATAAAACTTCCATGCATACTATACCTACTGCATGATATTTTGTTGCATCCACGTAATTTCACAATGTCTGTATTATTATATTAACAGGACGTTCAAATAAGGGAACCATTGCATCGTTATCCCGTGAACCATGTGTCAACAACTCCACCATACAACTGACCATCTTACCAGAAGATATCAAAGGTCAGAAATTGACGTACATGGTGGTCTGTAAGCATATTTATACTCGCACTCGGGCATGGCCCATTCGGCGATTGCTCCGATAAGAGTGTTAGCCATTTAAGGTTTTTAGAGCATACTTCACAGACAGAAAGTAACCCTGGTTAAAGCTATCCTTGTTCTTGATAATCGTTTCTCAGAGACGAAACTGAAGTTTCTCTTTCATTGTTTGTAAATTGCCAGAAAAACAGGAAATAATAAAATATTTTAACGTCCATATTTGTTTTTAAGTTTAAAATACATTAAGAAGATTTATGTTTTCAAATTTGCCATTAATTGATTATTGAACACACTGCCTTTATATCCACAAAGGTTTTTTTTCAATTAGGTTATCTGCTCACAAGTTAGAAATTAGAGACTGAAGATAAACTGGTATTGCGAGAGAATATATACTATGTTGTAACGCTTATGTAATTGAACTTGAATACCATTTCTTATCATGCTGTAGTAAATTCAGACACGCTTAAAATACCTAGGTAAAATATCATGGCCAAATTCATATATGTTTAAACGACTTATGTTAAGCAAAAGAACAATTAAGATTTAAAATTATTAAAGAAGCCATGCATTTAGGAAATCCTTTCCTAGTACTTTAGCATTGCTTTTTTATATAATAATGTTACTGTTTATTTTCTATAAATATTTAACAACTTTTATTTTTATAAATTATTACATAATGTCTACTTATACATATTCCGTAATTCTCTCTAAGTGTTTATATTATGTTTTTGCAGTATTTATGTTGTTATTGCCTAGTTAATGCCGATTTGCCAATACACTTGGAAACTTTTGATATAAATCGAGGAATAACTATTCAATTTCCTTGATATAATTGCATACAACTATTAAATATGAAGCTTAATGTCAAAATGGATCATTTAATACAAACGGGTGCTCTTATTGTTGCAATCAACCATGGGCTGGCAGTCTCAGAAATTCCAAACCAATGCGTACTTTTTGGCAACCGATATTTCATGATAATAATTTTATGCGATTCATACAATCTCTGGGTACAAATATCATGAGTGTTGTTTGAAGTTTTATATGCATACATATCAAACGATATAATTTATTTCTGGTTAGAGATGTAACTTAACTGCAATATAGTTCATTTTATCTATTTTATTATATGCTTTCCAGTGGTTTATAGAGATTTATCAGCGAAAAAAAATATATTTCATTTTATCATAATGTGACAATATCAATTTGATGTTTTTCACTTTCTGGAATGTCAGCCCGTTCTATCATTCAAATCAAACATCAGTGCGCACAGGGCTGTGACACAATATAAACGACGTCATTTACGAAATGACTTTACGTGTACCTATCGGCACGTGTTTTAATAAAATGTTATTAGATGTTTTGTTTTTTTATTCCAGTTTTCGGGATATAATAAAAAGAGAAAATGTTTGTTTCAGTGTAAGATTGCAATTTATCTAACCTCGTGAACACCAAAAGTGAACTTAAAGTAATAAACAAAAATTACACTGAAATAAACAATTAGCCCCTATTTATTCCCAGTAGTACTCTTTAGTTTACATGGACGAACCGCCTAATCAAATCATTATAGTGGATCTTGCTTAAAGGCACAAGGATCAAGCCCTAGTGAGACAGAAACAGACATGCAACCCAACAAGACAACATACATTGATTTTTACATCATTATCCATAATTATTTCACTCGATTTCCATTTCATAGACATAGGATATTATAACCATGTACGTTCATATTGACAGCTAAACACTCTCATTCGTATATTTGTTATAAGAGACAATAATAGCATGAGCACTAGCATTATTTCGATGGAAACTTAAAAGATTGATCTTAGGTCTCATATTTCATATCATAGAGTTTTATCTTTGAGTACGTTTAAAAGTTTTAGCACGCGTCATTAAAACTGTAATTGAGCAAAACTATCGTGAAACATGGGCTTCATAATGAACTCTAATAGACGTCGCGTTTTCTTTTTTAATTTTTAATTACTTTTGGATGGATTGACAGCCAAGGGATGTTGACCGCACCAGCCATTGTTATTAGATATGCGACCAACTATGGTAATTTGCAGCTATGAGGCGTTGACCGTGTTGCACCTTAACCTACCACAAATTAACCGAGACCGATTTTTCATATTCTGAATGCAGAATTCGCTTTCATCGGATCAATCAGCAAGAAATGTCCATATAAAAGGTGAGGCAATATTTATTTAAATCGGCTAAAATAAAGGCATTAATTGCAATTTGAAATTCAAAAACAAATAAATGAAAAATGTATCATTTTATCGAAAATCAGTCGTAAAAGATAAACTCAAAAGAATACATTGAATGAAAGAACCGCGTGTTAAGCCTTATTTATAACGTTTAAATATACCGATATAGACCAACTGCATTTAATCATCAATAATTACGCGTTCATTACAATGGCAATCTTCAATGGATCAGTGGCAAATATAGTCCACAAATTAAAGATTACGTCGATACCTGACAAATAAACATCTCTCTGTCATCGATACGGGTACATATAATGCTTACTATGAAATGTAAGCTCTTTTATTGGGGACTATGTTGTTCTGCTCGACTTATGCACTTAATGGTGCACTGAATAGTATCGCACTGCTTGGCAAATGGTCGAAAATGCAATTCACTTCTTTCTAATCTTTGATCAGTAATGAGAATGAAAACAATAAGGAAAGCGTCGGTATTTATAAGGCAGCCTGATTAATATTTCCTTGAAATCGTTTATCCTCCGTGCATTATGTATGATGTGCAGACCAAACCCAATTTTAAAGCAAATGTCAATTAGGAGAATGAATAAAGTCTAATGTATTGATAAACTAAAAGTGGAGAGACGTTGCTATTCGTTCCCGTAAAGTACATTCAGTGATGATGCGTTTCGTACTATATTGTCAGTGATCAATTTTTCAGTATGCTTATGCATTGAGCGTTTTGATTGGTCGACGATGATGATGATATCAGGATTTGTTTTTATTTATTTATAGTTTTGCACTCGATTTTGCAACGATCGAATCAGAGGTTAGATCATTATCACCAAACCTTTGATGAATGAGAGTGGTGAGGTAATGAATCTAATTAAGTCTAATTAAGTCCAAATCAATTTACAAACTATATTTGATAAGACACATAGGTTACCCAATGTTCCCGTAAATTAAGGAGATCAAGAACGGAATATAAAGGAACCTCGCTTTAGTAATATACTACATATCTTTTTTTAAACCACAAAACCAATTCTCGATGAAGACCTGATGTAAATATAACTGACTATACTTTCATAATACTATGTGGGCCTGATGCCATTTTAAGGTATGAAAGCCAACCATTGTCTCTAACGAAGCAAGCTGTACATTCATTCTCAAAATAACAATCACATATGAACATATGTACAGGAATGTTAATGTGACCGGTTTAATGGGCAATCTAAGAAGACAAAACGTTGTCCCGCCTGAATTGATATAGTTCGAATAGAAAGTAATTATAATAATTCAACCAGGTGGCTGAAATACATCCTAGTCTGTAATGCTACTTAATTGCCTTGTTTAAGCCTTCTATAAGTGACCCCTCCCCCTTCCAATTGTTGTATAGTACACAACCTCTGTGTATTGATCTTAGTCTTATTGCTTGGTGCCTTCCTATCAGATCTCCAATCTGAGTATCCTGCTGTGCAGTTTTGGAGGTTTCATTATAGTATTGGATCCAAAATGGTCCGAAGCCGATATACAGGAAATTGACACCAGTGCAATTAGCAGAAGATACACAGCAGGGGATTATCATGTCAAACATTCCTTAAACTAGGCCTTTAAGTATGTACGTGAAACTACCTCCTCGTCCTCTTGATGATTATTGATCCAATATCTAAAAGTACCGGTCAGGGATGTCAAGCTTTAGTTTCAATATTACTTGGTAATTATTGCTGCATCCGGGAGATTTATTTTGGTCTTGACTAGTTGCGGAGTACGATTACGTGAAGCGCCAACATATTTTGCTCAATGTAAAAATGTTATGGGCAATGTTTAGCCGTTAGCAGTCTAGATTAACGACACATGTTTTACGTAAACATATCGACGAAAATGGCACGAACTGTTTTTGTGACAGACAAACAAATCACGGTCCATTAGTCGAGGCCAAAAACATATAGAAACAGGAACACTCCTGACATTATGTATTAGTTACCAAGGTGATAAATTCTGTCATACGAAGTCCCAATGATGTCTTTATGTTTCAATGGTAAATTAATAACCTTTACAGAAGGCTGAACTGAGGTTTTGTTCTATGTTTGTTGCATATTAACCATAACCAAAACGTGACAATCTCAATATCAAGACGGTCGTGTATATTATCTGAGATACTGAGTCACAATCTCAGAATCAAGATGGTCCTGTTTATCTCTTAGGATCTCAGTCACATTTTGTATTCAATATGGTAATACATACAGTCTAAGATAGTGGCCCCAATTTCTCAAAACTTCTTAAGCTTCACAGGTTTAAGTCGCTTATTTCAATTAGCCAAATTACAAACTGAAAATGGATTTTGATGAATGAAAAATTGTTTATTCTGATAATCATACAGATTATTCCTACATAATTTCTAAAAAAATTGAAGAAGTTAATATAACAAATTTTATAGAACAACAAAAATAGTGAGATTAGCTTAATCCTGTAATAAGGGACTTAAGAAGTTTCGAGAAATTGGGACCTGGCTCTCTTTCTCAGACTCGCGATGGTCCAAAATTATCCAGTCAAATTCGACTTTAAATATCATTAATTTTTATTTGTTTCATTTTCTGCTACCATTTTCTGCTACAATGAGTATCTGTGCCAGATTTAAAACCGTTTCGTGTAATTTGCATCTTTGCAGGAATGAAACCAGACAAGAGTAAGCACGAGCTAGAAATATGTCTTGTTCAATGCACTCCCTCAGCCTTGTTCTTGCCACGAACAGCCTGCTTCAGCCAGTATCTCATGTTTATCTGCACTCTCCCTACGACATTCCCTGATTGTTGACGCTGAATATTGCCTACAAACAAGCGTTTTGACTGCAAATTTAATCCTCTTCAAGCATGTTTTGTTTTACAGTGTTTAACGTTTAAAATCTATGTTTGCAGTGCTGACTTTCCCAGAAAGGACCCAGGCCAAGTGGACGCTGAATATTCGCTACACAATAGCGTTTTTGCGCAACTCCAGCCGCCTACAGACACTTCAGCGATCCGTGCTGCTGACCCGGTCAAGAGAGTTTAAACAACTGGTTGGTGGTGTTTTGATTTTTTTATGTGAGCGTAATGCCCAATTTGATATCGAAACGTTATCCAAAAGAAATATAGGGATAAGTATCTTACTATAATGTTATATGACTTGGTGTATAAAGCATAGTAGTAAACAGAGAACTCCAACAAACGGTTTTCTTGAAAATATAAGCCATTTCAATGGGAAGTAAATTAAACTTCCATGGCAACATCATATTCAAACAAAAAAGTGTTAATTGATGTGGACTTAAAAACATTAACACGTTTAATACTATAACCTATTTCCCTACAAATGCTGGTTGCAAATCTTAGAACATTTTCCTGGCATCCAAGAAAGGAAGCAGTTATGGCTTCTGCCAAGGAAACGGAACCGAGAGTGATTCAATAAATATCTCATTGCCTTCATAATCGAGCTTAAATTAAGTATTTTTTTCCAAAGGAAACTTCAGGGACATGAACAGATAAATCACACAAGATTGTTTTCTGGTCCGGTCTAAACAAACACATAAGAAAGCGGACAGTGCGAACATTAAAACATAAATGAAATGGAGTATTTGTATAACAGAATTTGATTATATGATATACTATCAAATTATAATCACGTTGAAACATTGTTTTCGATAAAGTGTACATCTATTTAGGCTTAAATATCCTCCACTGGTTAACGAGGACTTAAAATTGTTTCTTGTTTCCCTAGACTTGCTGGCTGCCAATATCAGTCCCCGATCATCTTCATATTGCCATCAATGTCACGGTTGCCGGGGACAAATACAACACGGTTGCCAGTTCAACGTTGGATGTTGTGGACCAAGGTTCTTTTGCTGTTTTTGTGCTTGAATTTGAATAGTCGAGTGAATGGGAATGGTAATTCCTTGGTTTCGGAAACTGTTGTACCGAAGCCACTTTTTCTAAGGCAATACAACATGGAAACTACAGACACTTTATCACGTTTAAAAATTGAAGCATGATCCAGTTCAAACGCACACCTAGTTTGCATTTATTTAACTAAGAAAATGTACTACGGCAGACTACAAGCTTACAACATTTTAAGCTAGAAGAAGCTTAATCTTTAGAAGATAAAGGCTTAAAAGAATAAATACAGGATATCGCTTAATAAATATACTCTTTGGTATATGATGTGGCCTTCGTTTTTATAAGGCGTTGTGGTTATCTCTTTTAGTGCATTTTAGGCAATAAACCATGTGCCTCAATACTGGGTTATTCTAAAATGTATGTGTATTGGGAGTGCCTTCTAAATTACACTGTAATATAGCCAGTGCGTCCAGTTATCAATAAGCAATGTTATTTACCTTAAAGAAAACGATTTTACATCAGAAAGATACATGAAGGACGACACATGTTTATTCGATGTATTGGAGTGCTGACAACATGTAGATCTGTTGATATTTCAATGCAAAACTTGTCGGAAATAAGGCATACACACTTGAATATCTTATCAGTTTCAATTGTGTGTAATAATTTCAGCCATCAATTGTAAAGAGGGGTGCAAGTCTGATGACCTTATGTTCAACACATCCTACCTGTGCTCGAAAAATGGAACATTCAATCACAAGCCGTCGGCACGAGTATTACGCGTTTCATTCGCACCATTAGACAAAGGTCAAACTAAACTTAAACACTGGTCAGTTGTAAGTATCTTAACATAGTTTACGATGATAGTTTATTGTGTGTATCGTGAAATTGTGTCTCGTCAAGTAGCTGCTATTAAATATTGGTCTTGGTTGGATCTTAGAAAGATGTAGCTTATCGGATTACTTGTTATCAATATCTGATCAAAATTGTGAATGCACTTAATCATGCACGACTCTATGTATATTGAATACCACCCAAGACCTATATTGTTCTTACAGTTGCCATAGAACAAACATCGTTAAACAGTCTAATGATTTAGTCAATAAATGGAAGCATATTGTCTTATCGCTAAATGGAAGCATGTTGTCTTATCGCTAAATGAAGCATTTTGTCTTATCGCGAAATGGAAGCATATTGTCTTATCGCTAAATGGAAGCATGTCAGTCTGGCCAAGTAAAGAAAGCACAGCTACCTCATTTCGATCCTTTGTCAGAATTATCCGTTAAACTGTATGTATTTTTAATACTCATTGTGTCTATAATATCGAGCTGTTTTAACACGCATATCATAGTCTGTTTTTAAGTCAAGCAGGGACAGATCCAGGATATGGCGTTAGAGTGCGCGTAACTAAGAGGCGAAACCTTTTGACTTGCGCCCCTCCCTCAGAATCGAAATTTGTTTGGTTTAAAGTTTGGGCAGCCGGGTTAAGGGTTACTCCCCTAAGATATTTTTAACATTTTCTAGTCCGAAATGAAGCATTTTGGCCGTATTTTATTATTGATTTTCTCCCAGATTGATATAAAAAGCAATCTTGGCCGAATTAAGGTTGGGTAGGGAAGCGCCGTTCGCGCCACCTACCTCCCTTGACCCGTTAGTGTTAAGAATCTATAAATACGTTTAATTTAACGGAAACTTGCAAAATTGTATTGCACTATTTTATTCCATTCTTTTTTTTCAGACCAATTCAAGCATATCATTTCAATTTAACGACAAATACAATGGTATTGGAACGCTTGAGGTATGTCAGTGTACATAATCCGTTAGACATATGTTTAGTAAGCAGTGCTATCATTTCAAAATTTGTGATAAGTAAATAAATTAAAAGCTTGAAAATTGATTGCATATTGCAAATTGCAAAATAAGCTCAAACTTGGAGTACCCAATCATTTAATTAAATGTGATATTGTAAATGATTGTAGTCCTTGTTTTTGTCTAGATTATCGTGCAATGCAAACTCCTTATCCTTGCATCTGTATATTCAGAATCGCGGATAAAACTAAATTGTTTAATGAATTCCATTTAAGGTCTCGTATCGACAACTAAATGCAGACCTCTACTGCTATGTGTACAGTGACATCAGCATAGTTTGTGATCACGTGACGTCAAAATCCGATCCATATAGTAAGTTCATTAATAATAAACTAGAACTATACTTTGTGTTATGTTGGTTTTCGTTTATTTATGTCGTTGCTTTTCCTATTGCTTAAAGCAGGTTTATGCACAGTTTCTTTGCCAACCAAAACGGAAAAAAGCGGTTCAATTAGAGCTGTTGTTATTGTTGTTTAAAGAAAGTAAATAAAGACCATCTTGTTGAATGTTAAATTGAATCCTTCGTCATCCCAAAATGACTAGAGGGATTTCATACCTAAATTCACAAAACCGTAGACTTGAGCTTCCCGTGCATACCGGGCATGTTATTCTGCCTCACGCCTTCACTGTTAAAATATTTGCAAACATTCGATAAATTTCGCAGATACCATCGCAAATTCCAAGATCACAACAAAGTAACTCCTATAATATATGCAAATTGCACCATTTGTTATCATCTTTTCTGCACATGTGTGTGCTCATATCGCGTATATGATCCGAACGCCTTAAAAGCGAGGTTTACAAAATGATGTTGGTTTCTTTAAAATAACCCCACATGTCCCTGTTTTGTTTTAAAACAAATGTGTTTTTTTTGTTTTTATAAAAAATACACGTTAAAACAATACAATTAACTAATGATATTATTTTTAAATTTAACGAACTACTTCTACTCATGTTCGGGCATACATCCGAGGTTGTTTTCGATGAAAAATAGCCGAGGTGTTAAGATTGGGTTTTCATCCGTGTTCACTTTGAAATGTTTAAACCATTTAACGTTTAATCATTTGATTGCGTTATTTGCAAGTAATACAGCATTCCTGTCACATATTGATATGATGGAAGGAATGGTTCCAATTCAGCAAGCATAAATATACGTATTATTTTAACACTTATCGAACGTTTTACATGAATGCTCTACCGTTGCAGACGATACCGAATCCTTTGGGACGTTTGTGATATTTGGTCTTATCGTGATGACTTGTTTAACAGCCATCCTCGCTCTCATCATATTTGGTTAGTTATTGTTTTTTAATAGTTGTGTTAAGTCCAAATCTCCCTTTTAAGCTGCACACTCACAGATTGACTGTTTTGACTATTATTTTATTTTGTCCCCTGATTGTTTTGATTTGTTTCAATTTATCACATAAAACCCCTGAAAGCGGCGAACACAGACTCATTTCAGTCTGTTATATATATATATATATATATATATATATATATTAAAGTGTCATATAGATGATCGGAAGACGGTCGGACGGTGTACTCTGTACTGTTGTCGTTCAGTTTAAATTGTCATATACATGTTTTCAATTTGTCATATGTACTTTCGCAATCCAGTGTGCCCTAAATATTATCATGAATATCGGTTTGTCATCTATACTTTTGCAATGAAGTATACCATAAAATATTGTCATTAATTTGAATGTGTCATATATACTTTCGGAATTGAGAGTACCCATACTTGCTCTTTCATTGCAGTCATGCAGAAGATAATGGGACTTCATCGTGCGTATAAAAATAGAAGAGGTGAGGCCCTTAAGATTCATATGTCAACTAACTAACTTTTAATTGTGCTATCATTTTTAAGCCGTATATAAAGCATGAGAACAAATGGTTTATTTTTGTTAAAGGCGCACAATAAATAAACAAAATAATTTAATTCATTATCATTTTAACTCATTCGAATAAAATGATCAAAAGAAAATATGTATATGATTTGTGTACAGAAAAATAATATACGCAAACTTTTGGCTCTTTTTTAACTTTTGAATTGGTTGCCACGTAACTAATAAGTGAAAAATCATATTTGTAAAGGCTATTTTTTTTTTTAATCTAAACACAAATCATATGCATCTTTGGTTTGGCTTTGGTCATAAAATTCAAAATGAGTTAAACATGATAATGCATTAAATTGCTGTTCTATTTACAAATATTGAGGCAACTGATTCAGCTATGTGTGTGTTTTACTTAAACATATCATTTATCATAAGATATGTAAGATATGTTAAAGTTGACAAAGATTTCATTTACAACGTTGTTTATTTTGACAAAGTCCTGAACAATCGGGTCATTTAAACAGATAATAAACATATCTGAAAGCACTCATGTAGTGTAGATACGAACTAGCCAGTATAAATGTTACACTATTTTACAGAAAGCACCCCCAAAGAACGTCGCCGCCAATCCAGTCTTCTAGGCCACTTGAAGACAGGTAGGCATCTGTTTAATCCTAAAATCTAGGGTTGGTATTCAATACAGGTATTTTTTGGGTGTTAAGACTGATGTAGCTTATCGGATTACATGTTATTAATAACTGACCGATAGAGGGAATGAAATCAATGATGAACGACCGTTAGATTAACTTAGGTTTTGAATATTTAATACCACCACGTGCAAGCGAATCAGAGTGCAGTCAGTTGTTTATAAACTAGTTATAACTCAACCTCATTAATTTTATAAGTCAAAAGTTGATCTATTTTGCGGAATGAATACGCGTTTTACATATTTGCTTCATGATCAATAAATCATGCATGGTTAATATGGAACACGACAACGAAACTCAAATATCACTAAAATAGCTCGGACTGCCATATCAATGCTACACTTAAGTTTGAATACAAAGATACACATTCACACTACACCAAACAAAAATGCATTAGCAAGTACGGTACCAAAGATTATTGCGTACACTATAAGATCGTAAGTAGTTCCTGCAAACGGAAAATTCCCATAGTAGTACATTTGTTTCCATATATTTTTGGAATACCTCTTCAGTGTTGAAAAGAGTAACGATAAAAGTACAACGCAATGACTATTATAATCGATTCATGCATGCAGAGAAGTAATGGTTTAGAAACTACTTGAAAGCTTTTGAAAAATCTGCACTACTGTACTTGACAATGTTAAATCAGCTCAGCTTAAAGTTTGACGAACTACTGACTTTGAAAAGATGTGATTCTCATATCGGCATATTTATATCACACGTTTATTCTGCAGTATATCTTGAATTTCATTTGATGTGGAAACAAAATTAAGACACGACAACAAGTACATGTGAAGCAATGGGACAAATATTTCGGTGATATTCATCTAGTCTGTGGCTGTACGTAACTCTTCATGCTACCAGTGGTCCGGAGCCAATATTGGCTGTACATAACTCTTCATGCTACCAGTGATCCGGAGCCAATATTGGCTGTACATAACTCTTCATGCTACCAGCGGTCCGGAGCCAATATTGGCTGTACATAAGTCTGCATGCTACCAGCGGTCCGGAGCCAATATTGGCTGTACATAACTCTTTATGCTACCAGTGGTCTGGAGCCAATATTGGCTGTACATAAGTCTGCATGCTACCAGCGGTCCGGAGCCAATATTGGCTGTACATAACTCTTCATGCTACCAGTGGTCCGGAGCCAATATTGGCTGTACATAAGTCTGCATGCTACCAGTGGTCCGGAGCCAATATTGGCTGTACATAAGTCTTCATGCTACCAGCGGTCCGGAGCCAATATTGGATGTACATAACTCTTCATGCTACCAGCGGTCCGGATCCAATATTGGCTGTACATAACTCTTCATGCTACCAGCGGTCCGGAGCCAATATTGGCTGTACATAACTCTTCATGCTACCAGTGGTCCGGAGCCAATATTGGCTGTACATAACTCTTCATGCTACCAGTGGTCCGGAGCCAATATTGGCTGTACATAACTCTTCATGCTACCAGCGGTCCGGAGCCAATATTGGCTGTACATAACTCTTCATGCTACAAGCGGTCCGGAGCCAATATTGGCTGTACATAACTCTTCATGCTACCAGTGTTCCGGAGTTAATATTGGCTGTACATATCTCTTCATGCTACCAGTGGTCCGGAGCTAATATTGGCTGTACATAACTCTTCATGCTATCAGTGATCCGGAGCCAATATCAATTAAAATACTTATGTACCTAGTTTAGTACTATCGTGTGAATCGACTGCCCAGTATAATGCCTGTGTGTGTCATGTTTGATTAAAGCCATACTTTCGAATTTGGTAATAAATAGTTTGTTTCAATTATTTGGATAATTTGTAAATTTTGTTTTCAGATGAAATAATCAGAAACTCCATCCTTAATATGCATAAGATTATCTCTGAGCCCGAAGCCCAGCCACTGCGAAGCCATGGTAACGGAACTTCCAGTGAACACGAGACCAGCTTCCTGAGGAATTCATCACACAAGAGTTCACACAACAGGATAGCAAGGTATTGTGCGCGTTTGTTGGTTTATATATGGTTTGATTGGTTAATCCCTCTCCATTGTATTTGAAATATCAAACACATTGATATCGTTCTACTAATCCGAAAATGTGCGATGGGTAGGATGCCCAAAGACATGTAAAGCTATGGACAAACCCCGTTGGCTCTAACTCCCGGGGACCGGTAAAAATACCTCGAGCCTCAGGAAATTTGCGCTATTCTGTTACAGAGCCTGATATATTTAACTTGTTTTTGAATGAATATAAATATGGCGTTTTACTCTTTTCAGTTTCTGTTTGAAATGTGATTCTTGGTTCTAGATTCGATTAAACCAAATCAGATTTATATTGTTAACTTGAGAACATGTACATGTCTTCTTAATTGGAATCAATGTTTGTTGAAAGAAAGTATTTCTAGTTTATTAGGGTAAATTAAATGTTTATTTACTTGAAAGGATATACACATAATAATATACATTTATAAATATTTGACTGAAACTCGGGCAATGCTTAAACGACTTATGCTAAGCAATACATAATTTAAAACTGAATGTCTGTTTTCTCGTACACTATCCAACTGCTAAATATATAGGATCTTTATACTCATTAACTTCTTCCAGTGGCTCCTCCTGGGCGTCTAGTATTTTATCACAAACAAACTCAGGTTTGCCTTCGAAGGCATCCAGTGGTAAAAAGCTTCAACGAAGCTTTACACAGGCTATGCTGGAAGACCTGGACGAAAGCAAGTGTTCAATTCTATTTCTTACTCTACCCTTCGACCAGTACACCCGAGACGTTACCGAACTTCTGCGGAACGTTTTGTCTATTGAGGGTGGAATTCCAAGCCAGTGCTGCTTTGACCCCGATGTTTTGAGCGATTACCAGACCAATGGATTCGCTT
This sequence comes from Mya arenaria, assembly GCF_026914265.1. Lineage (NCBI taxonomy): Eukaryota > Metazoa > Mollusca > Bivalvia > Myida > Myidae > Mya > Mya arenaria. The sequence goes on from NC_069128.1 coordinate 27,458,146, forward strand.
TTATAGAAGAGATAACTGGAAATACAAACAAAATTCTGGTATTTGTGTTTCTTACTACATTGAGTTATGGAACCAAAGAAGAAAAACTGATACATGACTTGCTAAACCATTGTCTCCTAAAACAGAGAATCATTCCTCAATGCAAGGTTGTCTTTCTTCACCTAACGGATGACGACAGTAGGCTAGAAACAAGATACCATGGTCAGCATATACATCTGAAGCATGATAATGCTTACAAGAAATTTCTCTCTGTGATCTTGAGAGAATGTGGCATCAATGTAGATAAAAGAAATGAGGACAGTGAATTGCATAAAAGAATGGTGTCATGCAGTGCCTCAAAGCATTTATATCATTTGTTATCTTACAATGTCGATAAGGCAGCATGAGTATTGTGGAATATCGTTTCTTAACTTGCTACATTTGTATTATGTATGACTTTCAATGTCTTTCAATATTGATATGATTATTATTTATATGCAGTAGTTTTGACATGATCATTTCTTTCTTGCGATAGCATTAGAGTTAATGCTGGCAATCACAAAATATTCACTGATAAGTTCATTTTATTTCAAGAACAATAAAAAGTCTGGACTCTGTCTAACTGATTACCGCATGGTTATATATTTCAATCAATACTTAAGTTTATTTGACCCCTTCGCAGGAGAAGAGGATTATTGCTTTGCACATGTCGGTCGGAAGGTCAGTCGGTCGTTCGTTCGATCGGTTCGTCCGTCGATAGACCAAGGCTTTTCCGAGTAATAACTCGACAATTCTTGAACCTATGGTAATAGATGACACCTATTTATTGTAGGGATCATCGGGTCAAAGGCTTATATCACCGTGACTTTTAACGAGAAAAGGTTTTCAAAGCTTGTCCGAGTGATAACTCAACAATTCCTACTTCTGTGGTCATCATACCTGACATGGAGGCTGGGCCTGACCAATAAATGACCGCCGTTGATTTTAGGGGTAATCAGGTCAAAGGTCGTTTTAATAGTGACCTTGAATTCGAAAAGATTGTCCGAGAGAGAATTTGACAATGCCTGCACCAATCACCCTCAAACTTGACTTGGATGTTTAGCCTGACCATTAGATGACACTATTTTTATTTTTGTCAGTTCGTGTACTGATTACGTGCATGGAATATGGTAGTCTGGACTATTTCCCCTATCACTATGTTATGGCATGATTGGAGTTAGTACGCAGGAAAAACAGACTATTGGAATCAGTACGCAGGGAAAAAGGCTTGGAATATAGACCATTTTTATTCGGAACCCTTCTACCATTTTTTTCCACCAAAACAACCTCGGATGTATATAGACGTTTTACATTGACAGAAATCTTTACATATAACTACCTCGCAAGTAGACCGCGTAGTGAATACAATTTAGCAGTTAAACTTAATGTATTTACTCGTGGGAATTTAATTATTTATGCAATAATATACTTCACTGGCAATCATTTTAAACTTTGATTTGTAATATACGTTAGTATACTCAATTCCCACTTTTATTATTTTTAAGCGCTTAGATGATGAACTTAATATGTGTAAATCTAACTAAACGCCTGTTCTGTTCTGTTCAATATGTCAACCGGTGTCCTACATTTCTTTAACAGAACATCACGCATTTATAAGTTGATAAATGATGTTTCTTAAGCCGAATAATGATATTACCTCAATAGTTTGTGCTTGAATTAGTACTTAATTTGGTCAGAGTAGGAAGTTACTGGCTGGGCTGTGACATTTAAATAAGGAAGTTGAAGAAGGGAGTTTATACTATAAACGTATGTGAAAATGATTTTACTTACGCATTGCTATGTTACAGTTACGTTTGTTATCGTTTTAGATAAATGAAGGCATGGTTACGGAAGAAATTGTATTTACAACTATTCAATAACACCTTATTGTAGGCTTTGTCACCCGAAAACGATATCTTCCCCAATGAATGGTACGAACAAACTACACGTGTTTTCAATGAAATTTGTATAGTAGATATAGTTTATAAATATTATCAAATTGAGTTTTTGTCTTTGCAATATATTTACAATGCTATCAGGTCAATTTGAAGAATGTGAAGGAGCTACACCACCCACTGTTTGTAACCACATTTGACCCAACTTGAGATATGCAACTTTCTTTTATTGATAAGGGCTAAAGAACATGAATTTCTAAACACTCAATATTGATTAATGCGTTATTTTTCTTAAGCGCAGTAGTATCAAAACATAAGAACCATGCTTTTTGTCAATTCGATCATAATTTATTTAATAAAAACAGTCAATTTCTTTTTAAATTTCTCGGCAGACTGCTTTTACAGAGAGATGAATTACCATTTTTATGTTTGAATGAAATATTTTGCTATTTGGTCTTACTTCAAGACGCATATACTATCAAAATAGAGTGCAATTGTTTTTAATACACTTAATTGTTATCGCACTGCTATTTCACCTGGTACCTTGGAATTCATCAACATTAAACACAGTTTTTTTTAAGAATGAAACAGACTTGAACACATGCAATTTAAATGTTTTTCTGACAGAATGACGGTGATTTTTTAAAAGATACATATTTCTTTAATTTTTTCCTGCCACACAAAATTGCGCAGTGAACAAAAGTAGAATTAAATACAGATACTTATATTATATATAAGCTTCATCTTTATGTCTTTCACAAACAATTTGCATTTGTTTAGGTTATTCATTTTTCAATGCCATATAGACTTGCAAAAAATACCTTAGGGTGCAAATTAACCCCATTTAGAAATTTTCGGCATATAAACGCAGCGAAACACCTTGTTTTAATCTTGAAGTGAAATATCGATGTTTCTGCGTTGGTTAATACCTCATATTAACTTAGGCGTGAACAATAATATAATTGTTTCATGTTTCATGTCTAAAATAAATAGGGTAAGTAAATCAGATTATCTTGTAAAATAAATTTATTAAGCAAATTGTTCTTTTTTCGCGATCTTTCGAAATTTATAAAAAAAACCTATTAATTATACTATTATGATTATAAGTGTAATTAATTATTTTTTTTATTAATTAATTACTTTTGTTACCGTCTTAATGGGAAAGATATTTTAAACGTTCAAATACACTTAATTAAACGTTAAAAGATACGTGGTTCATAACATTATTAGCATAGATATAGATATATTCATATTGAGAGGCAAATACATTATTTTTTTACGTTTAACATTCATGAAATGTTTCAATAGAATCAATTTAAGTTATTCAACCTTTAGACGGGGTAATGAATTGACAATGGAATACTTAATCGAACTCAGATTACGCAACATTTTGTACTTGGCGTTTGCATTTTTGTGTGGGCCAATCGCGGATTTCTCAAATGTTCTGTTCATAAGTTTTATGTAGGTGCACCAAAAATAGTTTCATGGAGTATAGTCAGTCCTTTTTCCTCCAAGGCTTCCTTTTTAAACATTTTGTACTAAAAGGTGGCATATACAGGGTGAGGAGTCACGAGACTTCAAAGGGGTTCTTACATGGTTCGACAAGGGTCACAGTCGATGTAAACAGGCAAGTAAGTTACGTTAATTTCTTATTAACTGTTTTGACAGAAACGATATGGAAATACTTCTTCTCATATAAAATAAAATGCTATTTTTGCTTCTACACGTGTGAACTATATTTGCTTGTATATTAATGATGCAATCCTTGGCCACAATTTCAGCGTTGCATCGTTCTACAAAATTCCAAATAGGTTCAGAGTCCAATTTTGACAATTTACAGAAAACGGCCTACCTCGGCCTGCGGGTAACAGATGCATAGTTATATCGGATGAAATAGGAATTGAAGTGACGCTATTATAATGAAATGGAGCATTGCATGCAATAAAACTGCGTCGAGAAAAGATTAAACTACTTGCATGCACGCAGCTTCTATCTTATATAGTCGATTGAATAAAATGTATCGGGAGAAGAATGAAAGGTGTAGCAATGTATTGGAAAGATAACAAAACGTCCGGGTTTGTAAAGAAGACACGTAAATTGTAAACACAGGGAAAGTATATCAACTACAAAGTGCTTTTAGGGAAAAATATGAGTTTAAAAGTTAAAACTTCCCGGTATAGTCCAGTGGTTTTAAAAAGGTTTAACTATATGGATATAATTATACGTATTAATTGATTTGGAGCTAATATGCCACCGTGTGACAAAGTGATTCTTTCTTTGTTTTGGATTTGGGCTTTTATATTGGAAAATATATTTGCAAACGATGGAACATGTACACTGGTTTTGGTAAGTTGTTTTCTTACTTTCACAAGAAGATATGTTTGTTACATCCAGATTATGTTTTTCAACTCCGTGATAAATCGTGTGCATGGGTAAATAATTGCATATCTTCTATATTTTTAGCAGAAGAAGGCTAAGCTGTGTTTTGATAACATGCTAAACCCTGCTGTTATCAAGTGCTTATATAACATATAATTTCGACATGTAGAGTGGATTTAGACTGTTAAAGCTACATTCTCACAGATTGACCATTTAGACAATATTTTAAACTTTATTTTGTCTCGGAATGAGCCTTTTGTTCGTGTCAGGAGTCGAGTGATATAAGACGGCTGCATGACTGTAGATTAGATCGCAGTTTCATATTCATGGTCGAAAATTGATGTTTTATGGGTAAAAGCGTTACTTATTGATTTTCGAACAACTGAGATCTGTTCTTTTGTGTGTATACGACTGCAATGAAGGCATTGATGCATTGATGCCAAAAGTAAGCTGATTCTGAGACAAAAAATGTGAAAAACTGTCAATTATTGAGAGTGCAGCTTTGAATTGTATTTAGGACATATTCAATAAATTAAATTATCTTGTTTGCGATAAGCTTCTTTTGCAAAAATGTTGTTACCAAATCGTAAAGTAACATGACAGTTGTAGTGCCTTAAAGCATGAGATAATTGATTCTAAAAACGTATTTTAAGCACATGCTGGAAATCAGTTATCGTTAGATCTACTGTGTTTGAACACGTCTTGTTAAAATAATTTAGGTGTGGGGATTACCAAATGGCGCGTATAGTATTATACAGTTCAAAATTATGCAAATTAAAGGATCGCTTTATCTATATGCGTTCATTAGATTGCAACGTAAATGTACATTGGAAAGCAAGCCGAAGAATCCTAAATTAATCTTGGTGCAGAACCGAAGGAATAGAAAATTATAGATAATTATGCATACATTAGAAATATGTTGACTTGAAGGTTCTGCTGTCAACACGTCCTTAGCAAATATAGGGTTTCATTAAATTAACTCTTGAATACGAAAAAACTGGCGAGATGATATCCTTGAAAATATATGTTTCTCAGTTACTGTAATGAAACTAGCAACCTGTAAAAAAAAATATCAATTTTCATTCATTATTATTGGAATTTATCGGTTACAGTTTTGAGACACTTAAAATAATGTTTAGATAATATTATTATTGCCTGTGAACAGAATTGCAATAAAATAGATTAACGCTTGTCGCGCCTACAGCCTTTCAACGATTTCATTGCAACCATTGCGTTCATTTATTTCATTGCTTTCATTGCTCACATTTCATAGCTTTTAGCACTACTATTGCTTTCTTTGATTTTGATGATTTGATTGCTTACATTCATTTAATTGCTTTCATTGATTTGATTGCTTTCAACGTTTTCATTTATTTACTTGCTTCCATTGGTTTCATTGTTTGATTGCTTTCATTTATTTTATAGCTATCATTTCTCTCATGTATTTGGTTGCTTTCATTGCTCTCATTGATTTCATTGCCTTAATTGCTTTCATTTATTCATTGCTTTCAATGCTCTTATTGGTTTTATTGCTTTCAATGTTTTCATTTATTTACTTGCTTCCATTGCTCTCATTGCTTTCATTTATTGATTGCTCTCATTTATTTTATTGCTTTCATTTCTCGCATGTATTTAATTGCTTTCATTGCTCTCATTGATTGTATTGCTTTCATTGTTTTCGCTTTTTGTGTCTTGGTTTCACTGCTCCTATTGATTTGATTGCTTTCAAAGATTTGATTGCTTTGATTGCTTTCATTTATTTTATTATTTCATTGCTTTCAATTATTTGATTGCTTTCATTGCTCTCGTTGATTTGATTGCTTTTATTGTGTTCATGGATTTGATTGCTTTTATTGCTTCCATTACTTTATTTATTTTATTGTTTTCGTTGATTTCATTACTTTCAATTAAACAATGACTAAGAAGTTATAGAAGTGGCAAGGTAAATACCTTCAGTAAAATCAAACAAGTATGTTTTGTGTTCAGCCTAGAAATATATGACACTGAATATTAGATTATTTCCTTACAATAAAAAAGAGATCTTGTGTGATACAGTAAAGGCCTTTGGTCGATTCAAATCGATGACAAAATATGAATGCTTTAAAATTGAAGAAGATTGATTGATCGAGACACAAAGTATAAAACAAGTAATTTTTTCTGTAATCCTTTATTTTCTAAAAAAATATCTAACATGTTTGTTTGTTTTCAGAATGAAGAAGGGGATTCTAAGCAGATTGAAATGAAGTCCAATAATTTTACAGGTAATATTCGTAATGAATGATTCTTAAATTGATGTTTGTTCACTCTGAAATGAATAGTAATACTTCAGGCAAGCTATTTGCTTGGGACTCTTTTCAACCGACACTGCTATTATATACGCGTATGTTTGCTATGCTTCCAAAGAACCACATTTTCCTAAATATTTATATAAAACTAATTGAAATATATTCTTAACAGATTGAACAGTTTCTTTATCGTCAGATCATTGCACATGTTCCCATGTCCGTTTTTTTATGACCGGGTTTAAAGCTGAATTCTCACATATTGAACTTTTTGGCAACTTTTTTTTCATTTTTCTGTCTTTGAACAAACTAATTTTTGCGGAAATAGAAACCAGGAAAATAAGACTGCTAACAAAAACTCAGATCGCAGGTTTTCATATTTATGTTGAAAAAATGATGTTTTATGCATTTTTAAAGCGTTTATAACGCTTTTAGCCACTAAACATAAGTGTGAGATCGGAAACATAAACATCAGCGAACTGATAATTTTTTAGAAGTATTATATTTGCATATTTCGCATCGCAAAACTTAATCTAAAGTATGCAAATTAAAAATCCAAAACAAAGAAGGGTGGGTGACAAGGCAATACTGCATCTAAACAAAGATCACCCGAAATGCTGTTATATGTTCACAAGTATTGACCATAATAATTCCTAACGACTACAAGACTATTTCATTTTAGAAATAGCATACAGAACACAAAGCAACGAATAAATCATTCTTGAAACACAAGACAATACCACCCACTGAGCTCTGCTTAATTACACTTCGGTCTTAACAGCTTTTCCGACGATCAAAGTGTCTGTTTCCTCAGAGAAGTCTAATGTTTCAGCAAAAATACCAATCGTTTCAAGTAAATCAGGTGCCTACTTCTCCACCTCTTTCTTTTTTCAATATTTCCTTTTCTCACATCTTTCTCTCAAATATTCAGATAATTAACATAAACATAGATACATTTATACTTGGATTCTAACAAATTCTAACTTTTAAAACATCTTTTGTTGGTACATAATTTGATTTTAAGGACCGTAACTGATGTTGATATAACTTGTGGCCAAATCCCTTTGCGTGTTTGATGATTAATTATTTGTCTCAAACTCTATATAAAACTGTTTATTTTGTTTTGCCTTTTCATTGTGTTAACATTTATACCATAAAATATTTTTGAATTAAAAATGCAAGGCTAATTAATGACTATCCTATCCCAAGCCTGTAAGTAATCAGCAAAAACAAAAGTCTTTTAGTTGTTAAGAAATATTATGGTGATCAAAATGTTGAAGTTAAAGTAATGTTATTTTTATTATGTCTTCATTCAAAGTAAAATATTGCCTTCCGACGAAGCATTTGATGTCTGGCCTGAAGTAATTCATATTCGTGCAATTGAACGTCTATCATACTAGTTTCTACTGCTTACATGCTGGTAAATTTGAATAGATGTTTGATTATTATTAACTACCAACTAACTGATGATCATGTATGATAATAGTTGTTTACAATTATAATATAATTAACATGGACACACACGATGCGTGTACTGACAAGGAATATACTTCAAGCAGCGTGCTTTTATTTTATTGACAAAAACAATATGGTAAATGTCTTCATCCTATTGTCAACATAATACATACGTATTTTATTACAAAACTAATCGATTTCTACTTAAACGACGCAATCCTTGAGTTTGTTACCACAGGTGTAGTATGTCATGTCATCACTGATCGCGTGATTTACTTAAAATGAAACAGGGTTATCAAATAGCATGCGTTATAATGTTCGTGTTCGGTTACGTACCTTATTTGTTTACCAGGTTATCATATAGCATGCGTTATTATGTTCGTTTTCGGTTACGTGCCTTATTTGTTTACCGGGTTATCAAATTTCATGCGTTATAATGTTCGTGTCCGGTTACCTACCTTATTTGTTTACCGGATTCTCAAATAGCATGCGTTATAATGTTCGTGTTCGGTTACGTACCTTATTTGTTTACAGGGTTATCAAATAACATGCATTATAATGTTCGTGTTCGGTTACCTACCTTATTTGGTTGATTACAGTATTACTGTCATCATGTTTCTACAAAAAAACAAGTAAGGAAAACAAATAGCAGATGAAAGTAATAAGCAGTTTTGGTAAAATAATGCCAGTAAAACCTACTTTCATGTATTATGCTTAGTCACAGAGTGTTAGACCAAAAACATTAATATAAAAAGCCTTGCGAGGCAAAAAAAATCATGTAAATATGTCTTTTGAACTAGTGTCAGACCAAATCAACAATCATGTAATATGTCTGGTGTCCTAGTGTCAAACCAAAACATTTTTCAAACCAAACAAACATGCATGCCCTCTGTCCGGTGAACTAGTGTCAGACCAAACAAACATTTGTGTACTATCTCTACTGAACTAGTGTCAGACCAAACAAACATGCCTGTACTATGTCATGTGAACTAGTGTCAGACCAACCAAACATGCGTGTACTATGTCTAGTGAACTATTGTCAGACCAACCAAACATGCGTGTACTCTGTCTAGCGAACTAGTATCAAACCAAACAAACATGCGTGTACTATGTCTGGTGATCTAATGTCAGACCAACCAAACATGCGTGTACTCTGTCTGGTAAACTAGTGTCAGACCAACCAAACATGCGTGTACTCTGTCTAGCGAACTAGTGCCAGACCAAACAAACATGCGTGTACTATGTCTGGTAAACTAGTGTCAAACCAACCAAACATGCGTATTCTGCGACTGGTGAAGTAGTGTCTGACCAACCAATATGCGTTCACTATGTCTGGAGAACTAGTGTCAGACCAACTAAACATGCGTGTACTATATCAGGTGAACTAGAGTGAAACCGACCTAACATGCGTGTACTATGTCTTGAGAACAAGTGTCAGACCAAAGAAACATGCGTGTACCATGTCTGGTGAACTAGTGTCAGACCAACTAAACATGCGTGTACTATGTCAGGTGAACTAGTGTCAGACCAAAGAAGCATGCGTGTACTATGTCTGGTGAACTAGTTTCAGATCAAAGAAACATGCGTGTACTATGTCTGGTGGACTTGAGTGATATAGAAAAAACATGCGTGCGTGTTCTATGTCTGGTGAACTAGTTTCAGACCAAACAAACATGCATGTACTATGTCTGGTGAACTAGTGTCAGACCAAACAATCATGCTTGTACTATATCTGGTTAACCGATGTCAGATCAAACAAACATGCGTTTATTATTTCTGGTGAACTATAGTGATATCGAACAAACATGCATGTACTTTGTCTGGTCAACTAGTGTCAGACCAAACAATCATGCGTGTACTATATCTGGTGAACCAATGTCAGACCAAACAAACATGCGTGTACTATATCAGGTGAACTAGAGTGATACCGAACAAACATGCGTGTACTATGTCAGGTGAACTAGAGTGATATCGAACAAGCATGCAGTTATTATGTCTGGTGAACTAGTGTCAGACCAAACAATCATGCGTGTACTATGTCTGGTGAACTATTGTCAATCAAAACAGACATGCGTGTACTTTATCCAAAAAAATAGTGTCAGACCAACCAAACATGCGTGTGATGCTTTTTGTTGACTATTTTCAGACACACTAAGCATGCGTGTACTATGTCTGGTAAACTAGTTTCAACCAAAACAAACATGCGTGTTCTTTATCTGAAAAAAAAAGTGTTAGACCAACCAACCATGCGTGTGCTGTTTTTGGTTGACCATTTTCAGACCAACTAAGCGTGCGTGTACTAGGCGGTGAACTAGTGTCAGACCAAACAAACATGCGTGTACAATGTCTGGTAAACTAGTGCCAGACCAATCAAACATGCATGTACTATGTCTTGTAAACTTGCGTCCGACTAAACAGTCATGCGTGTACTATCCCTCTGTTGAGCTAATACCAGACCAAACAATCATGCGTGTACTATGCCTGGTGAACTAGTGTCAGACCAAACAAACATGCGTGTACAATGTCTGGTGAACCAATGTCAGAACAAACAAACATGCGTTCACTGTGTCTGGAGAACCAGTGTCAGACCAACGAAACATGCGTGTACTATGTCAGGTGAACTAGAGTGATACCAAACTAACATGCGTGTACTATGTAAAGTGAACTAGTGTCAGACCAAAGAAACATGCGTGTACTATGTCTGGAGAATTAGTGTCAGACCAATTAAACATGCGTGTACTATGTCAGGTGAACTAGTGTCAGACCAAAGAAACATGCGTGTACTATGTCTGGAGAATTAGTCTCAGACCAATTAAACATGCGTGTACTATGTCAGGTGAACTAGAATGATACCGAATTACATGCGTGTACTATGTCTGGTGAACTAGAGTGATACCGAACTAACATGCGTGTACTATGTCTGGTGAACTAGAGTGATACCGAACTAACATGCGTGTACTATGTCTGGTGAACTAGAGTGATACCGAACTAACATGCGTGTACTATGTCTGGTGAACTAGAGTGATACCGAACTAACATGCGTGTACTATGTCTGGTGAACTAGAGTGATACCGAACTAACATGCGTGTACTATGTCTGGTGAACTAGAGTGATACCGAACTAACATGCGTGTACTATGTCTGGTGAACTAGAGTGATACCGAACTAACATGCATGTACTATGTCTGGTGAACTAGAGTGATACCGATCTAACATGCGTGTACTATGTCTGGTGAACTAGAGTGATACCGAACTAACATGCGTGTACTATGTCTGGTGAACTAGAGTGATACCGAACTAACATCCGTGTACTATGTTTGGTAAACTAGTGTCAGACCAAAGAAACATGCGTTCACTTTGTCTGGTGAACTAGTGTCAGACCAACTAAACACGCGTGTACTATGTCAGGTGAACTAGTGTCAGACCAAACAATCATGCGTGTAATATGTCTGGTGAACTAGTGTCAGACCAACTAAACATGCGTGTACTATGTCAGGTGAACTAGTGTCAGACCAACTAAACATGCGTGTACTATGTCTGGTGAACTAGATTGATACCGAACTAACATGCGTGTACTATGTCTGGTGAACTAGTGTCAGACCAAACAATCATGCGTGTACTATGCCTGGTGAAGTAGAGTGATACCGAACTAACATCCGTGTACTATGTTTGGTAAACTAGTGTCAGACCAAAGAAACATGCGTTCACTATGTCTGGTGAACTAGTGTCAGACCAACTAAACACGCGTGTACTATGTCAGGTGAACTAGTGTCAGACCAAACAATCATGCGTGTAATATGTCTGGTGAACTAGTGTCAGACCAACTAAACATGCGTGTACTATGTCAGGTGAACTAGTGTCAGACCAACTAAACATGCGTGTACTATGTCTGGTGAACTAGAGTGATACCGAACTAACATGCGTGTACTATGTCTGGTGAACTAGTGTCAGACCAAACAATCATGCGTGTACTATGCCTGGTGAAGTAGAGTGATACCGAACTAACATGCGTGTACTATGACTGGTGAACTAGTGTCAGACCAAAGAAAAATGCGTGTACTATGTCTGGTGAGTTAGTGTCAGACCAAACAAACATGCATGTACTATGTCTGGTGAGCTAGTGTCAGACCAAACGAAAATGCGTGTACTACGTATGATGAACTATTGTCAGACAAAACGAAAATGCGTGTACTACGTATGGTGAACTAGTGTTAGACCAAACAAACATGCGTGTTCTAAGCTAGTTTCAGATCAACAATATGATTGCATTATGTATGGTGTCAGACCAACGAAACACACGTGAATTTTGCATGGTGAACTGGTGTCAGGCCAAACAAACATGTGTGTACTGTGTCTGGTAAACTGGTGACAGATTTGACAAATTTACGTGTACTGTGTCTGGTTAAAATTTGTGTCATAAATGGATTTTAGGGAATGACAAAGACACCAATAAATTATCGATATAGCGTCTGAATCCATGGATAAACTGCGAGAACATACACTTCTAACCACGCGTTTTTTGCACATTTCGCACATCGCCGCGATATTTACTAACCGCGGAAATAATCTTTATAATCTAATTTTCACTAATCGCCGCGATTGAAGCATAATTCCGACCGCGTGCATTTCTTTTTATTTTTTCCCTCGTTCCACCGCGTCGAATCGATGCGATACGCGGCGTTGCGAAATGATTATTAACGATAATTAAGGTAATTAAGGTAGCTGTCAATTTTCTGAAGGCTTTTTCTTTGTTCCCGTCATATACATACATACAAACTCGATCCGTAATCTACAAATTCGTACTCAAAACGTAGTTCGATCCCTGAAATTATGCTTTGCAACTTTTTAAATATCGAAAAAAACTGCGAACGTTTTTCAATCGTTTTACCATGTTTTATGTCCTGATTGTGTATTAAGAACTTATACAAGAGCGATGTCTTTACATTTATTTTTAATTAAATTAAAACTAATTTTACAAACACTTAATATCCCATTGGCATAATTATCTAGTTTGGGGGATGAGATTGTTTACCCTCGCATTTGAGTAAAATTCATTCTGCGAGCAGGGTCCAATTAACATGTATAATCTTCTATTTGTACCAACGGTACCTGTTAAAATACCTACATATCGCGGTAAGCCGCATCGCGTGCATGTTTTTGGAAGTCGTACGCGGTTGCAGCAAAAGAACGCGGCGATGACGCGAACCACGGCGTTGTCAACCGTTGATTATATCGCCGCGATTTCCGCGATGACGCAATCTCGCCCGCGGTGGCAACGCGTTGTGTACAAAAAAAGCGTGGTTGGTAGTGTACCATGATTCTGCCCATGCTTGATAAAAATAACATGCATATACTGTTGACACTAACATTATTGACTTGGTATCATCTGCTTAATCGTACAGTTTCAATAAATTACAAAATAACCTCTTGTTTTTCTTTGATTAAAGAAATCTAAAACCTCATTCCTGATTTAACATCCATGCACACTACCCACTGCATGATATTTTGTTGCATCCACATACTTCCACATTGTCTTTATTATTATATTAACAGGACTCTCAAATAAGGGAACCATTGTATCGTTATCTCGAGAAACATGTGTCAACAACTCCACCATACAACTGACCATCTTACCAGAAGATATCAAAGGTGAGAAATTGACGAACATGGTGGTCTGTAAGCATATTTATACTCGCACTCGGGCATGGCCCATTCGGCGATTGCTCCGATTGTTAGTCATTTTACGTTTTTAGAGCATACTGCACAGACAGAAAGTTACTCTGGTTAAAGCTATCCTTGTTCATTAATGTGCACAGGTGTTTAGCACTGTAACATGAGACCCCCATTTAACGTCCCTCCTGGAAGACGTTTAGTATTTTTTCAGTGGTGCGGCGGGGAATCGAACCTGCGACCCCTGGATTGACAGTCAGGTGTGTTACAACTAGACTACGGAGCCACCACAACACATACACATACATTTCCCCAAGATTCGCCTGTTTATAATTTATTTAAGAAACGAATGGTCAGCCAAAATAGTAGAAAACATATTTGTTTATAATAAATGCCCTCCTGGTATAAAACTATAAATGACAATGCATTCTGGAATCGGGACACTATGACGAATGGAAGGCAATTTTATCGTTCTTCAGAACTGTGAATATAATCGTTTCTCAGAGACGAAACTGAAGTTTCTCTTTAATTGTTTGTAAATCATCACAACCGGAAATAATAACAGATTTTAACGTCCATATTTTTTTTTAAATCTACAATGCATTAAGAAGATTTATGTATTTTCAAATTTGCACACTGCCTTTATATCCGCAAAGCTTTTTCTTCAATAAGGTTATCTGCTCGCAAGTAAGATATCGAAGTCTGAAGATGGGTATTGCGAGAGAATATAGACTATGTTGTAGCGCTTATATAATTGAACTTCAATACCATTTCTCATCAAGGTGTAGTAAATTTAGACACACTTAAACTACCTATATTAAATATCATGGCCAAATTTAGACATGTTAAAACGATGTTAAACAAATGAACAATTAAGATTAAAAAGTATTTAAAAAGCCGTGCATTTAGGAAATCCTTTCCTGGAATATAAGCATTGCTTTTTTATATAATGATGTTTTTGTTTGTTTGTTTTTTTTTTATAAAAAAAATAAGATAAATGTTTCACAACTTATATTTGTATAAATAATTACATAATGTCTATTTATATTCATTCCATAATTCTCTCTAGTAGTTAATATTATGTTTTTGCCGTATTAATGTTGTTATTGGCTATTATTTGCCAATTTTCCAATAAACTTTGAAACCTTTGATATAAATCGATGAATAACTATGCAATTAGCCTGATATAATTGTAAACCACTAGTAAATATGAAGCAGCTTAATGTCTTGATGGATCATTTAAATTAATACAAACAGGTGTTCATATTGTTACAATCAACCATGGGCTGGCAATTTCAGAAATTCCAAACCAATGCGTACTTTTTGGCAACCGATATTTCATGATAATAGTTTTCTGCAATTCATACAATTTCTGTGTACGAATATAATAAAGAAATCATGAGTGCTGTTTGATGTTTATATGCATACGTATCAAACAATATAATTTAGTTCTGGTGAAATACGTTAGAAACCCTATGAGAGATGTAACCCGAACTGCAATATAGTTCATCTTATTTATTTTATTATATGCATTCCCGTGGTTTATTGAGATTTATCAGCGAAATTAAATAGATATTTCATTTTATCAAATATCAATTTGATGTTTTTCACTTTCTTGACTGTTAGCCCGTTCTATCATTCAAATCAAACATCAGCGCGCACAGGGCTGTGACACAATATAAACGACGTCATTTACGAAATGACTTTACGTGCGCATACCCATTGGCGCGTTTTTTAATAAAATGTTATTAAATGTCTTTTGATTTCAGTTTAAGGGATAAAATAAAAAAGGTTTTTTTTCAGTGTAAGATAGCAATATATTTTACCTCGAGAATACCAAAAGTAAACAAAAGTAAAAAAGTACACTAAAACAAACTGTTATCCCCTATATGATGTGCAGACCAGACCCAGTTTAAAAGCAACTGTCACATAGAAGAATGAAAAAGGTCTAATGTATTGATAAGCTAAAAGTGGAGAGACGGTGCTATTCGTTCCCGTACAGTACATTCTCACACACCAAAGTGATGATGTTATACGAACCATATGGTCAGTAATTGAATCAAAGGTTAGATTTTTCATTATCATCTGTTGAATGAGAATTGTGAAATAATGAATATAATTATATACTGCTTCTTATTAAGTCCAAATCACTTTACAAGCTATTCTTGATCAGATACATACGTTGCACATTGTTTCCGTTAATTAAGATGAACGATTTATGGTTTCTTCCGAATGCCGGTGACAGTATGAAGGAGATCATGAACGGGAAATAAAGTAAGCCCGCTGTAGTAATTAACTTTTTTTTTAAACCACAAAACCAATTATCAGGGTAGATTGCATGTGAATATAACTGACACTTATTTTCTTTAAAAACCAAGGAAACACACTACACTATGTGGGCCTGACTGATGCCATGTTTAAGTATGGAAGCCAGTAGGACAACCATTGTCACTAACGAAGCAAGCTGAACATTCATTCAAAATAACAATTACATATGTATAGGAATGTTAAGTTGACGTTAACCAGTGACCGGGTTGACGTACAATCTAAGATGAGAAAACGTTGTCCCGCCTGAAGTGGAATAGTTCGATTAAAGAGTTATAATGACAATTCAACCAGGTGGCTGAAATACATTTCCTAGTCTGTGATTCTACTGGTGTGTTCGTGAAACTGCCTCCTCGTTCTCTTCAAGATAATTGTTCCAATATCTAAAAGTACAGGTTAGGGATGTCAAGCTTTTTGTTTCGATATAACAGGGTAATTATTGCTGCAACCGGGAGATTTGTTTTACTCTTGACTAGTTGAATTTTGCGGATTACGATTCCGCGCACCGCCAACGTATTTTGCGACACGTAGCTACTTCAGACTCATTATAGGCATGAATTACTGGCCACATAAAACAACGCGTTTAATGTAATGTCTAAGAGGAGGATTGTGAATAATCTACATAAGGAATTTGCCAAATCATACAAACTTATATATACCTTCAATACCTGGCATACTGACATTTTTTTCTCTTCATTAATATGTATATATGAAGCCCATATAAACGCGTTGTTAATGCTATTTTATCATTATTTACCGTATGTGCCCTGATTGTTGGAGACGATACAATAACACATTAGTGTGTAACAGTTATGGCCCGAAACTTTATCTTTCTAAACAATATCGATAATGAAAACAATACAACTTCAAAGTTGCATGTGCATACAAGTTTTAAATAATCGTAAATATCAGTAAGGAAAATAAATACTTCTTTTACGATATGCCTATCAATTTCTTTTACCATATCAAGCAGTGGAGAAACAGCACGCCGTATTGATAAATCTGTATTGCGCTACTGTTGTTTTCGAAACCCGCATGAGCTTAGTAACATGTGTTGAGTGCTATCTTTTACAGAATGACTTGTATTCAAGTTTTTTACAATATAAAATTACTATTCAGATACATATTTTTTTTCAAAAACGTACTTTTTTCCTATAGAAGTTATTTCGGATGTATCTTATTGATAATTTGTGTCTATATTCAAGAAAAACCACTATATAATGAAAGGTATTAATTTATGACGTAATTTCTGACATGGAAATTCCGGAAACTGTCGTTTAAAAGTGCAGTTTCGTTGGTTTAAACTAAACGCGGTTCGTTTATACATGGAAATAGTCAAAGAAGACATATGATAAAAATAATATTACAGTACGACGCTTTTCTAACGACCTGTATCACGTCTGTTTCAGGTCTAGTTTGGTGTATAAACAAGCATACGTCTCGACCGGTACGATGTCTCGACGAATACGCTTTTACACACAGAACTCGACATGATACAGGACGTCAGAAAAGCGTACTTTCATAACTGTTACATTCCCTCAATCTCATTGAAAAACTGCGAAAAAGAAAAACAAAACCTAATAAACATGTTTTAGCTGTTAGCAGCCTAGATTAACGGCAAATGCTGTACGTATCGACGAAAAAGGCACGAACTGTCGATGCCAAAAGCAAGGGAGAAACAGGAGTAATCCTGAAATTATGTATTAGTTACCAGAGTGATACATTCTGTCATACGAAGTCCCAATGATGTCTTCATGTTTCTGGGGTAAAATGATAACCATTACAAAAGGCTCAACTGAAAGTTTTCTGTCTACATTTGTTCTTTAAATTGTCAGTGGCATATTGACCACGTGCAAAAAGTGACTTTGCAACTGCATTTTGACTATCATGAACAAACTGTGACTATATGTGTCCACGTTGTTATTTGACATTTGACCAAGAACATAATATGACTTTATGTGTTCACGGTTTACAATGACATTTGACCAAGAACAAAATGTGACTTTACTATTGCATATTGACCATGAAGAAAATGAGACTATATCTGTTCACGTTTTACTATGGCATTTGACCAAGAACAGAATGTGACTATATGTGTTCACATTTTACAATGACATTTAACCAAGAACAAAATGTGACTATATGTGTTTACGGTTTATTATGACATTTGACCAAGAACAAAATGTGACTATATTTGTTCACGTTTTACCATGGCACTTTAACCCAAAACGAAATGAGACTATATGTAACAACGTTATTCTATGACATATTGACCATGAGCAAAATGCGACTACACTATGGCATATTGACCATGAAGAAAATGTGACTATATGTGTTCACATTTGATATGGCGTATTGACCATAAACAGAATGCGACTAGATGTGCTTTACAAAACAAATTGATCAGTTATTGTATATGGAGTCATTTTCTTCTTTGATTTCCATGAATGTGTTGTAGCTGAAACCAATTTTTGGTACGCGGTATTCATGGGCTTTTAAATGAGTAATCGTACTCAAGTTAGTGATACGTGGTACGCAGAAAACAAATTTGTATCAATAAATGGTACAGAAACTCGCAAATAGATATATATTATTTGTAATGGTAGAAATAAGGACTTATTCAGTACGCAAGAGTATGGGGCGTGGTTGTGGGGGTTACATGCTCAGTAAAGGACGATACTTTAGGAGATATATCGCCGTACTTATTTGCACGCAAACACATTGAGACGAAACCCAAAATTTATGTATAAAGATATTTTGATAGAACTAGTTATAGGTGTAAATGCTTGATGTTTTGCGATATTACGACCAATTCTCAATATCTCATATCATTTTAAAACAGCACTGCCTGAGTATTGGATAGCAGATTGTTATCTAGGTAATCCAAATGGCAAAATGTTTTCCAAGCACTAAAGTAAAAATCGCAAGGCAGAATTATCATAGGTCCTGACGTGCAAGTGTCTTATTTTCTGGAAAATAGACTTCCGTCAACTTGTGTAAGCGAGGAAACTGTAATCTGTCTCTGTCATAGCAATTCATGGCATTTGAAGTTGATTGAAGGTAATTAATGCCAGTCCACATTAAGAATAACGACAAATGGGCCAAGTAATTTTGTTGCCATTGTACAATAGAACTAGACAGGCTGATTCAAGCTACTAAAGTCATTGATCATTCTATTAAAGGACATTTTATGCACCTAACATTTAATGTTGATTGTGATTTAAAATATCAGTCTAGCGGAATGATTTCACTTTCAAACTATTACTAATGATAGTAAACAAACATAGACAATCAATTCGTTTCGAAGAGTAAGTGTTTGGCACTTCATAGAGCGTAATTTCAATCAACGATTCAATTGACCGGATGATGTGAAACCGATGGAAATTGTATATTTATGGGTCCTTTGCGGGTGTATGAGCCTTTACCTTAGAAATAAGTTTGATGTTGATGTGTAAAGGAATTGACGGTTGCAGGCGGCTTTTCTTGTGTACAATCGATATGTAGCCCTTGATTTGTTTTGGCGTAGAAAAGGGCTTGATATTTTAAAACTACAAACCTTCAATTAGAAGTTGAATTGCAAAAATTAAAAACAACGTCAAATTATGATATGTCCATGTACCATGAAGAAATCGAAGTCAACGCGGTTGTGGCAACAATGATTAGAAAATGTACAAACCATGGCTAAGATTCATTAACGTCTTGATTCTTAATTTAAGTCTCAAGGCTCAGGAAAGCTTTGATTTTGTGGTAAAACAAATGACTATAGGAGAATTATAAGGATAATTTGTATTATAAACTAATTTCCTGTTCTAAGTCTTATTCACTTTTTCCAGTTTCAATAGGGTGTTTAATACTGAGTCACAATCTCAGAAACAAGATGGTCGTGTATATAGAGAATACTAGGTTAGTGCCGTGGATGGAGGAAGTTTATATGGGAAGGCGGAGGAATTTATCGGGTGAACTCTCTCCATCCATGGCCCTAACCTAATATTCTATTTATCATGTAACTTTGTTTCTTTAAACACTATAAATAACTATAAATAACCTTAAAATTATTAAGTTTCTTAAAAAATAAGGGGGTAAACTGTTTTTTTCCTGATGACGTCATCACACTCGGTATCCATGTTTAAATCGTTCCCGAAATAGTTCTCATAACTGTTCTTTTTTTTAATACGCCTGCAGTCAAAGTCATTGCATTTTAATACGTCAATATCAAATAAAAACATAATAAAGATTTTAAAAGTGCATAAACATGAATCGGTCACCATTATCTGATGATGTAACAATTATTTCGCAAGTCACAGTGTACAGTACGCAGGTCATGGTTCAAGATCGCGAGTGTTTACAAACAATAGTCACATGTTAAATGGATATCATTCGTGTTGATAGTGTTTAATGTCCAGAACTGCACCGGCAAAG
Organism: Mya arenaria; assembly: GCF_026914265.1. NCBI lineage: Eukaryota > Metazoa > Mollusca > Bivalvia > Myida > Myidae > Mya > Mya arenaria. The sequence goes on from NC_069128.1 coordinate 27,478,588, forward strand.
AAATAATTCATTTCTGTTGTAAGTGATTTTTTCATTCACCAAAGAAATGGAATTTACTATCGTTGAATGCTGCACAGTTTCCAGAATTTGCGGAGGGGTAAGATGTTCACATCAGATGTTGATTTTCTCGTCGATTGTTTAACCAGAGTCAATATTATGCAGAGTGATGGGACTTTATGGGCGAGTGATTGTTGAGGTCGGCTGTTGGCGGACTATTGATATGATACTGAAACATAATTTGAGCTTTTCATATGACATTTTAGAATAGAAAAGAAGTCCGTTTTCACGGTTACACGACCAAATGCCTGTAGATAAACATCACGTGATATATTATCCTTATAAACTAGAATTTACAAGTCACCTTGTTATTGGACCGATGTGTATGAAAGTGACAGGATAAAAAGTCTTAGGTTCTCAGGCACATTTTACATTCAAGATGGTCATACAAATGGTCTAAGATAATGGCTCTCATTCTCAAACTCGCGATGGTCCAAAATTATCAAGTCAAATTCGACTTTGAATATCATTTCATTGTTTTCACTTTCTGCTGCAACTAGCCTCTGTGCTACATACTTTCCAGTTTCACAACCGTCTCGTGTACTATGCATCTTTGCAGGTATGAAACCAGACAGGAGCAAGCACCAGCTACATATATGTCTTTTCTTCAGTTCCATGCACTCCCTTAACTTTGTTCTTGCCAAAAACAGCCGGTTTTAGCCAGTATCTTATGTTTATCTGCATTAGTTTTCAGCACTAAACTCTTCCTACGAGATTCCCTGAGCGTTGACGTTGAATATTGCCTACAAACAAGCGTTTGTCTGCAAATTCAATCCTCTTCATGCATGTTTTGTTTTACGATCTTTAATGTTGAATATCTATTTTTGCAGCGCTGACTTTCCCAGAAAGGACCCAGGCTAAGTTGACGCTGTATATTCGCTACACACTAGCGTTTCTCCGCAACTCCAGCCGCCTACAGACACTCCAGCGGTCCGTGATGCTGACCCGGTCAAGAAAGTTTAAACAACTGGTTGGTGGTGTTTTGACTCACTTTTTATGTGAGCGTAATGCCATATTTAACTAACGAACACTCTTTGAGATCAAAACTTTATCCTAACGAATTTTTAGGGATAACTATCATACTATATTGTTATATGACACGGTTTATAAAACATAGTAGTAAACAGAAAACTCCAACAAACGGTTTTCTTAAAAATATAGGTCATGGCAATGGGAAGTAAACCAAACTAAAATTTCAACATCATATTCAAACAATAAAATGTCAATCGATGTAGATTTTAATACATAAACACGTATACGACTATAACTTATTTCCCTACAAATGCTGGTTGCCAATCTTAGAACTCTTCCCTGGCATCCCAGAAAGGAAGCAGTTATGGTTTCTGCCAAGGAAACGGACACGAGATTGATTCAATAAATATTTATATTGCCTTTATAATCGAGCTTAAATTGAGTATTTGTTTTCTTCAAGGAAACTTCAGGGACTTGAACAGTTGAATCACACAAGATTGCTATCTGAACCGATCTAAACAAATACATAAGAAAACAGACTGTGCGAACATTAAAACATCAATGAAATAGAGTATTTGTATAACAGAATTTTACAATATGATATACACTCGTATTAATGACACGTTGACAGATTGTTTTTAATAAAGTGTACATCTATGTAGGCTTGAATATCCTCAACTGGTTTACGAGGACTTTAAAATTGTTTCTTATTTCCCTAGACTTGTTGGCTGCCAATCTCAGTCCCCGATCATCTTCATACCATCAATGTCACGGTTGCCGGGGACGAATATAACACAATTGCCACTTCAACGTTGGATGTTGTGGACCAAGGTTCCTTTGCTGTTATTATGTTTGAATTTGAACATTCGAGTGAATGGGAATGGTAATTCCTGGGTTTCAGAAAGAGTTATACTGAAACCACTTTTTCCAAGGCAATAAAACATGGAAACTACAGACACAATATTGCGGTTTAGAATTGAAGCATGATCAAGTTCAAACGCACACCTAGTTTTCATTTATTTAACTTAGAAAATGTACGATGGCGGACTACAAGCTTACAACATTTTAAACTAAGACTAGCTTAAAAGAGTAAATACAGGATACAAGTCTTTGTGGTTATCTCTTTTAGTCCAATTTAGCATTAAACCACGTGCCTCAATACTGGGTTATTCTAAATTGTATGTGTATTGGGGGTGTCCTTCTACATTCCATTGTAACATAGCCAGTGCGTCCAATAATCAATAAGCAATGTTATTTACCTCAAATAAAACGTTTTTTACATAAAAAGGAATTTCATTCCATCAGAAAGGTACAGTAAGGATGACACATGTTTATTGGATGTATTGGAGTGCTGGCAACTTGTAGATCTGTTATATTTTAATGCATAACTTGTCGGAAATAAGGCATACACACTTGAATATCTTATCAGTTTCAATTGTGTGTAATGATTTCAGCCATCAATTGTAAAGAGGGGTGCAAGTCTGATGACATTATGTTCAACACATCCTACCTGTGCTTGAAAAATGGAACATTCAATCACAAGCCGTCGGCACGAGTATTACGCGTTTCATTCGAACCATTAGGCAAAGGTCAAAAGGTCAAAGGTCAAACTACACTTAAACACTGGTCGGTTGTAAGTATCTTAAAATAGGTTACGATGATAGATTTTTTGTGTGTACGTGAAATGGTGTCTCGTCAAGAGCTGGTATTAAATATTGGTCTTGGTTGGATCTAAGAAAGATGTAGCTTATCGGATTACTTGTTATTATTAACTGACCAAAATTGTGAATGCATTTAATCATGTACGACCCTAAGATTAACTAAAGGTGCATATTGAATACCACCCCAGACCTATTTTTGTTTGTAAAGTTGTCACAAAACAAACATCGTTAAAACAGTCTAATGATATAAACACAAACAGCTACCTTATTTCGATTCTTTGTCAGAAGTATCAGTTAATCTATAGGTATTTAAATACTCATTGTGTCTATAATATCGAGCTGTTTTAAAACGCATAGCATAGTCTGTTTTTAAGTCAAGCATGGACGGATCCAGGATATGACGTTAGAGGGAGCGTAACTAAGAGGCGAAACCTTTTGATTTGCGCCCCTTCCCTCAGAACCGAAATTTATTTGGTTTAAAAAATTTGGCAGCCGGGTTTGGGGTTACTCCCCCAAGAAATATTTAACATTTTCTTGTCCGAAATAAAGCATTTTGGACGTATTTTATTACTCATTTTCTCCCAGTTTGAAATAAAAATCTTGGACGATTTTAGGTTGGGTAGGGAGGCGCCGGTCGCGCTACCACCGTCCCTTGACCCGTTAGTGTTAAGAGTATATAAATACATATTATTTAACGGAAACTTGCTCAATTCTATTGCACTATTTTATTCCATTCCTTTTTCAGACCAATTCAAGCATATCATTTCAATGTAACGACAAATGTAATGGTATTGGAAGGCTTGAGGTATGTCAGTGTACATAATTCGTTAGAAATATGTTAAGTTATAGTGCTATCACTTCAAAATTTGAGATAAGTAAATAAATTGAAAGCTTGAAAATTTATCGCAAATTGCAACTTGCAAAATAAGTTCAAACTTGGAGTGCCCAATCATTTAATTAAATGTGATATTGTAAATGATTGTAGTCCTTGTTTTTGTCTAGATTATCGTGGAAGGCAAACTCCTTATCCTTGCATCTGCATGTTCAGAATAGCGGATAAAACTAAATTGTTTTATGAATCTGTTATTCAATTTTAGGTCTCGTATCGACAACTAAATGCAGACCTCTACTGCTATGTGTACAGTGACATCAGAATAGTTTGTGATCACGTGACGTCAAAATTCGATCGATATGGTAAGTTCATGAACAATAAACTAGAACTATACTTTGTGTTATGTTTTCGTTTAGTTGTGTCGTTGCTTTTCCTATTGCTTGAAAGCAGGTTTATGCACAGTTTCTTTGCCAACCAAAAAAGGAAATGAAAGCGGTTCAATTAGAGCTGTTGTAATTGTCGTTTAACAAAAAGTAAATAAAGACCTTCTTGTTGAATGTTGAATTGAATCCTTTGTCATCCCAAAATGACAGATTTTGTTCCTAACTAGAGGGACTTAAATTAACAAAACCGTAGATATGAGGTTCCTTGCATACCGGGCATGTTATTCTGCCTAACGCCTTCACTGTTAAAATACTGGCAAACATTCGATAAATTTCGCAGATACCATCGCAAATTCCAAGATCATAACATAGTAATTCCTATAATGTATGCAAATTGTACCATATGTTATCATCTTTACTGCACATGTTTGTGCAGATATCTATATTTCGTATATGATCCAAACGCCTTAAAAACGAGGTTTATAAAATGATGTTGGTTTCTTTTAAAGTAACCACACATGTCCCTGTTTTGTTTTAATGCATGACTGAAATTCAATGAAGCATGACTACACTCAGCCTAAGCAACCGTGTTTTTTATCATTTGGAACTCCTCGGCCACTTTTACATCGAAAACAACCTCGAATGTATATGGACGGTTTACAATAGAAGAGATCTTATTATTTAACTACGCTGAAATTAGGTCGCGTAATAATTTCAATTTAGCAGTTCAACTTTACGGCTTTACTCTTAATTATTTAAGCAATAATGTACTTCACTGACAATAAATTTAAACTTTGTTATACAAAATACATGTTGAAACAATACAATTAAGTAATGATAAACGAACTACTTCTACTCGTGTACGGGCACACATCCGAGGTTGTTTTCGATGGAAAATAGCCGGGGTGTTACAAATCGGTTTTTTAGGTTTTTTATCCGTGTTCACCTTGAAACGTGTATATCATTTTGCGTTTAACAAGTTGATTGCGTTATTTGCATGTGATGCAACATCCCTATCCAGTATTAATATAATATTAGAAATGGTTCCAATTCAGCAAGCATACACATACGTATTATTATAACACTAGAAATTGTCAGTCGAATGTTTTACATGAATGTTCTACCGTTGCAGACGATACCGAATCCTTTGGGACGTTTGTGGTATTTGGTCTTATCGTGATGACTTGTTTTACAGCCATCCTCGCACTCATCATATTTGGTTAGTTATTGTTTTTTGATAGTTGTGTTAAGTCCAAATCTCCCTTTAAAGCTCTCTCTCTCTCACATATTGACTGTTTTGACTTTTGTTTTATTTTTTTTTATCTCAAAACCAGCTGATTTGGGCATCAATACCTTCAATTCAGTATATTATGATAACTCACTACAGAACAGATCTCAATTGATTGAAAACTGAAAATCATTCTTCAAAAAGGGCTAGGAACGCTTTTAGAAATAAAGCATCAATTTTCGAAGGTAATTTTGAACAACTGCGATCGGAATGAGATGTCCCCTGATTGTTTTGATTTGTTTCAATTGATCACATAAAACCCCTGAATGCGGTGACACAGACAGTTGTCACTCATTTCAGTTTGCCGTATATTTTTTTGCAATGCAGTGCACTGTGACGTGCACTATTTTTCATTCATTTCAAATTGTCATAAATATGGTCGGAAGACGGTGTACTCTGAACTAGTGTCGTTCAGTTTAAATTGTCATAAAAATGGTCGGAAGACGGTGTACTCTGAACTAGTGTCGTTCAGTTTAAATTGTCATATATATGGTCGGAACACGGTGTACTCTGAACTAGTGTCGTTCATTTTAAATTGTCGTATATATGGTCGGAACACGGTGTACTCTGAACTAGTGTCGTTCATTTTAAATTGTCATATATATGGTCGGAACACGGTGTACTCTGAACTAGTGTCGTTCAGTTTAAATTGTCGTATATATGGTCGGAAGACGGTGTACTCTGAACTATTGTCGTTCAGTTTAAATTGTCACATATATGGTCGGAAGGAGGTGCACCGTGAAAAAAAGTCCTATCATTGTTCGGAATGCAGTGTATAATAAAATATTGCCATTTTATTCTATTGGTCATAAATGCAGTGTACCCTAACATATTGTCATTCATTTTTATTAGTCAAATAAACTTTCGGAACGCAGTGTATACTTAATTGTTGTCGCTAATTTCAATATTTTATATATACTTTCACAATGCAGTATGCCATAATATATTGTCATTAATTTGAATTTGTCATATATACTTTCGGAATTGAGAGTACCCATACTTGCTCTTTCATTGCAGTCGTGCAGAAACTAATGGGATTTCATCGTGCGTATAAAAATAGAAGAGGTGAGGCCCTTAAGGTTTATTAGTCAACTAACTTTTTGAATGTGCTATCATTTTTAAGCCATATATAAGTCATGAGAACAAACGATATGTTTTTGCTAAAGGCGCAAAATAAATGAAAAAAAATATTTTAATGCATTATCACTTTGAACTCATTTGACTTAAATGATCAAAAGAAAATATGATTATGATTTGTGTAAAAAATATTGGCACGTAGCTGATAATTTAAAAAAAAAATTTTTATAAAGGCTAATATTTTTTAATCTATACATAAATCATATGCGTTTTTTGTTTTGGCTTTGCTCATAAAAATCAAAATGAGTTAAACGTGATAATGCATTAAATTGAATTAAATTATTTATGCATCAGCTTATGAAATAATTGTCTGCCTTTTACATCCCTATGTAGGCTTATGGCCAGATTAAATTTATCAAATCGGTGCTAAAGTGCTAAATGTTTTGCTAAAAAAAGAGGGATAAACATTTACTATGTTGTCTTTTGATAGACATTGGGCAGATTATTTAGAACATTGTTAAAGTTAACAACTTTGATAACTTAATCGTTGTTAACTTTCAAATCTGTAATACTTATACTGTGTCACTGTTGCACATGTAATCTGCTGTACTGTTTACAAATATTAAGACAACTGATTCAGCTATGCGTGCCTTACTTAAACATATCATCATATCATAAAATATGTAAAATATGTTAAAAATGACAAACATTCCATTAACAACGTTGTTAACTTTGACAAAGTTCTAAACATTCGGCTCAGAGATAAACATATTTCAAAGCACTCATGTAGTGTAGATACGAAATAGCCCTTATAAATGTTACACTATTTTACAGAAAGCACCCCCAAAGAACGTCGCCGCCGATCCAGTCTTCTAGGCCACTTGAAAACAGGTAGGTCTCTGTTTAATCCTAAAATCCAGGGCTGGTATTCAATATAGGTATTTTTGGGGTATTAAGACTGATGTAGCTAATCAGATTACTTGTTATTAATAACTGACCGATAGAGTGAATGAAATCAATAATGAACGCCCTTAAGATTAACTTAAGTTTTGAATATTTAATACCACCACTTGCAAGCGAATCAGAATACAGTCAGTTGTTTATAAACTAGTTATAACTCAACGTACAACGCAATGATAACTATAATGGATTCATGCATGCAGAGAAGAAGTGGTTTAAAAACTTGAAAGCTTTTGAAAAATCTGCACTACTGTACTGTATGCGTCGGCATATTTATATCACACGTTTATTCTGCAGTATATGTTGTATTTCATTTGACGTGGAAACAAAAATAAGACAAAACAACAGCTTGACAAAACCAAGAATAACATGTGAAGCAAAGGGACAAATATTTCGGTGATATTCTTCTTGTCTGTGGCTGTACTAAACTCTTTATGCTTTCAGCGGTCCGGAGCCAATATCAATAAAAAAAAACTTATGTACCTAGTTAAGTACTATCGTGTGAATCGACAGCCCAGTATAATACGTGATTGTGTCATGTTTGCTGAAAGCCAAATTTTCGGCTTTGGTAATAAATAGTTTGTTTCAATAAGTCTCTTGAACATTGTTACCTTAACTGACCGTGCTCTGAACAAGTGTGTGCATTCACCGATTCACCGCAATAAATTCAATTCTTACGTATTTTGTTTTCAGATGAGATTATCCGAAACTCCATCCTTAATATGCATAAGATTGTCTCTGAGCCCGAGGCCCAGCCACTGCGAGCCCATGGTAACGGAACTTCCAGTGAACGCGAGACAAGCTTCTTGAGGAATTCCTCACACAAGAGTTCACACAACAGGATAGCAAGGTAGTATGCGCGTGTGCTAGTTTTATATATGGCTTACTTAGTTAACCCCTTCTCATTGTTTTGTAATATAAAACACGTTTTCATCGTTCTACTATTCCGAAAATGTGCGATGGGTAGGATGCTCAACGACATGTGAAACTATGGTCGAACCCCGTTGGCTCTAACTCCCGGGGACCGGCGGAAACACCTCGAGCCTCAGGAAATTCGAGCCAAGTAGGAATGCTTACATTCAGTATTAAAACGAATTGATGCTTAACATCCAGTTCGAGCCAACCTGTTACAGCGCCTAATATATTTAACTTGTTTTTGCATGAAGATAAATATAGTGTTTTACTCTTTTCAGTTTCTGTATAAAATGTGACTCTTAAGAAGAATGACTTGTCATGTAAATGTTTTGTTTTGTTGGACGTATTTATTTGTTCTAGATTTGATTAGCCCAAATCAGACTTTTGTTTTTAATTTGAGTACATGTTCATGTATTCTTAATTGGAATCTAGATTTGTTGAAATAAAGTATTTCTAGTTTATAAGGGCAAATTAAATGTTTATTTACTTATAAGTTATATATATACATAATAATATACATTTATAAATATTATACTTAAACTCAGGCAATGTTTCAACGACTTATGTTAAGCAATACAGACACTTAAAACTGAATATCTGTTTTCTCGTACTATCCAACTTCTAAATATATTTTATCTTTATACTCATTCCAGTTGCTCCTCCTGGGCGTCAAGTATTTTATCACAAACAAACTCAGGCTTGCCTTCGAAGACATCCAGTGGTAAAAAGCTTCAACGAAGCGTTACACAGGCTATGCTGGAAGATCTGGACGAAAGCAAGTGTTCAATTATATTTCTAACTCTACCCTTCGACCAGTACACCCGAGACGTAACCGAACTTCTGCGGAACGTTTTGTCTATTGAGGGTGGAATTCCAAGCCAGTGCTGCTTCGACCCCGATGTTTTGAGCGATTATCAGACCAATAGATTCGCTTTTCTCGAAGAGATAACTGGAAATACAAACAAAATTCTGGTATTTGTGTTTCTTACTACATTGAGTTATGGAACCAAAGAAGAAAAGCTGATACATGACTTGCTAAACCATTGTCTCCTAAAACAGAGAATCATTCCTCAATGCAAGGTTGTCTTTCTCCACCTAACGGATGACGACAGTAGGCTAGAAACAAGATACCATGGCCAGCATATTCATCTGAAGCATGATAATGCTTACAAGAAATTTCTCTCTGTGATCTTGAGAGAATGTGGCATCAATGTAGATGAAAGGAATGTGGACAGTGAATTGCATAAAAGAATGCTGTCATGCAGTGCCACAAAGCATTTATATCAGTTGTTATCCTATAATGGCGATAAGGCAGCATGAGTATTGTGGAATATCGTTTCTTACCTTGCTACACGTGTATTATGTATGTCTTTCAATGTGTTTTAATGTCTTTCAATATTGCTTTGATTATTATATGTATGCATTAGTTTTAACATGAGCATTCCTTTCCTGCGATAGCATTAGTGTTTGCATTTAACACTGGAAAATCACAAAATATTCACTGATGTGTTCATTTTAATTCAAGAATAATAAAGTCAGGTCTAAAAACTGATCACCGCAAGGTTATGTGGCTTCACTCAATTTTCAAGTTTATTATGCCCCCCCCCCCCTTCGAAGGAGAGAGGAATTATTACTTTGCAAATGTCGGTCGGTCGGTCGGTCGGTCGGTCCGTTCGTCGATATTACTGGACCTATGGTCATCAAACTTGACATGAAGGTTGCGTCTTACCAGTTGATGACACCTATGGATTTTAGGGTTATCGTTTTAAAAGTCAAGGTCACATTGACCTAGAACCAAAAAAAAAATGCGAGTGTGAAAAAAGTGTGATAACTCGACAATGACTGCACCCATGGCCCTCAAACTTGACATAGGTTGGGGGTGACCAGTAGATGACCCCTATTTTGAGGTCATAAAGTCAAAGGTCAAGGTCACAGTTACATTAAACGCGAAAGCTTGTCTGAATGATATAACTAGACAATGGGTAGATTTTTGGTGAATACCAGACGGAGAAACTTCGGACGCATTTGTTTCGAGTTACAAGGTATATATAAGTTACCATCAGATATCAAGTCTTGGTAATCCTTGAAGACAGGATGTGTTTTTTAGATGTAGTGGTTATAAACTAACATATATTGCCAAAATGTTACAAGAACTTCACTATTGTCATATCACTAATATGTGTTTATAACTAAATATATATTTTGGTCATTAAAATTATACGTTATATTTACTTACTCCCTGCTGCTAAGCGGATACATGTTTATCTGCAAATATCAGTCATCATCTGACAGAACATGATCAAACACTGTACCTACTATCCTCACACTTTGAATGGATATAAGCTTAAAACTACTTCAAAGACATGCAATGTCAATAACAACTCGGCTGTCATTTCGATCCATGCTTAATTCATTCAATTTTCTAAATATTTCTGACAACATGGCGCCCAGGGAGGCATAATGTTTGACAAACATCTCTTGATTATATCATAGTTATGATGCAATATAAATATTACTTTCCGAGGCATTTTAATTTTATTACAGATATAATGCAATGCATATATTAGAGATATTATCTCGTTATTTCTAAAGTCAAAAATAAGATATAAAATTCAGTCATGAATTGAATTAACGTTGTTTCGTTAGTATTTTAGCTTACCTGAGCACGAAGTTTTCAAGGTGCCCATTTAGGTTCGGTCCTTGTCCGGCATCCATGCGTTCTTCAACTAAGTCACTTCTAAAGTAATTACTGTTCTTTTCATAAACTTATATATAATTATCTATATTTCTTATGTTCGTAGTGTGACATTGTTTTACCCAATATTGAATTTTATAATCAGACTTTTTTCTATCGAATTACGCTATTGTTCATCTTCCAATCTTTTGCGAAATTGAAATGATACTGTATAACGATCAGTTATTCAGGGAAACTTTTGTATTTAAAATCAACATTTTAATAAACAAACAATATAAGGCTTCAATTTTAGACTTTGTTAAATTGTAAAATTTACATTTAAATCACATCGTCTATCCTATCTTATCGTGCAACGTGGAAAATATGCACAAAATTATTCAGCTTTTTGAACTGGTCTCTACTTTTTGCCACAACTTTGACCATATCAAATATAGCTGGCGGGCGTGGCCTACTACATGTCAACTCGGCGTAGTACCCAACATATGTTACAAGTAGTTTTCTCCTTCATATATTTCATGTGAGCGATTCACTGCCATCGTTGTCCTCTTGTTTTTTGATGGGGTTTAATGGCAAAACTACACGTCGAGTATTTTACAGATGTTATCGCTGTAAAATGCTTTTAAGATAGTTTATTAAGAGCACTGTTTTAACACTCTTAATTTTCAAGAATCCAATTTAAATGCTAGGCTGGTATGCCTTTATGCAGGTTCAGTTTCAAACCTTTTGTCATTCATGGCCATTTTTTCGCACCTTTCATTGTGATGGCCAAACGCCATTTTAAATATCTAAAAATAATAACATAAATAGACGAATAATAACCGGAAGGCAGAAAAGTAACACTAAATCGGTTAAATATGGAAATTAACTAGTTTTTGACGAATTGTCATTCCGGAATAGAGCTTTATAAATGTTTTGTTAATACATGTTTCTTTTTTTACGTACCTGTGGTCACTGCATAAATTTATACAAATAACATCTCCACGGAAATTGTTTTATAAATCTGCCATTTAAACCTCCCAGTTTTGTATTATGACAAAATCCCAAGGTTTCAAAATGAGGACGATTTTTTTACGGAAGTAGCGGTGCTGGTTAACGAGCCTGGCTCTCAGAGCGTGCATGGTACGAGATCTGTCTCATCTTATATTGTCTTTCCCACTGGCTCTTAGAGCTACCATCGTGCGTGTGGTCGTGCATGGTACGAGATCAGTCTCTTCTTATCTTGTCTTTGCCACTGGCTCTTAGAGCCACCATCGTACATTTGGTCGTGCATGGTACGAGATATGTCTCCTCTTATCTGCCTTTCCCACTGGCTCTTAGAGCTACCATCGTGCGTGTGGTCGTCCATGGTACGAGATTTGTCTCCTCTTATCTGTCTTTCCCACTGGCTCTTAGAGCCACCATCGTACATGCGTATGTGGTCGCACATGTTTCGAAATCTATCAAATCTTTATTTCTCTCTCATTTCTGCCTCCCTTCCTCACACTTATCTCTATTTTCAATACGTTTTTATTTCTGCCTACTTCTCCCCTGTATACTGATCCTTAATACATCTCCACGTACCCATATGTTTACTCACCTCAGTTTTACGTTTCTCTTCTCTCACCCTTCCTTACACCCCGTCTTGAATATCATTAACGTTCTCCTCTCTTCTTTTTTCTACCTCTCTACACTTTAACTTCCGCATTTTATCTTCCCCTTTCAGCCCGCCCCCCCCTGCCCATCTTTCCTCTCGTCTACATTTCTTCTACCCAATCACCTTGTCCCTTTCATCTCTTCCTAACCCTTCTTCTACCCAATCACCTTGTCCCTTTCATCTCTTCCTAACCCTTCTTCTACCCAATCACCTTGTCCCTTTCATCTCTTCCTAACCCTTCTTCTACCCAATCACCTTGTCCCTTTCATCTCTTCCTAACCCTTCTTCTACCCAATCACCTTGTCCCTTTCATCTCTTCCTAACCCTTCTTCTACCCAATGAACTCTCTAATCTCTCCTCTACCCACTTCTACCCAATCAACTATTTTCTCTCCATCCCCCCTCATCTACCAAATCATCTATCTCTCTCCTCCCTCCCCTATCTTCAACACTATCACCTCTTCGATCAAATCACCTTTACTCTTTCACCTCTCTCATCTACCCAATCTCCTCATCATTTTCTCTTCTACCCTCCCTCATATTTCCCCTCTCTTCAGTTATCTTTTCCTCCACTTCGCCTGTATATCTTTTCCCTACCTCCACCTATTTCCTCCCCCCTCCCATTAATTCCTTATTCGGTATATTGATAACACAGTATGTGACTATTTTGGTATATGCTGACAATGGACATTTAATAGCGTTGAGTAATTTCTTTGTTTTACATATGTATAATTTATACATACAAATTCAATTTGAAAAAGGGGGAGCGCTAAAAAAAATGGTTTTATTTCAATTATAAATTGTATAATAAATTATATACACGAATAAATAATGACTACAAGACGGATTAAAGTATATAGTGTTAACGGACACTTCGATATGGACAGAACTTCAGACTCCATAATTTTACAACGCATATATTTGACACACAAACTCTATTATAAGCACATTCGAATGTCAACTTTGATTTCTTTTTCGACAGAACAGAAGAGAACATATGCTCATTAGTATATGGTCTAAACCCAAAACACTGTCTAAACATACATGGAATTATCTTATATATGTCACGGTTGTATGTACACAGTAAGTGCGAAAATAGGCATACATTTTGTATTACTTTTACAAGGTATAACGTACAGTATTGTTTAAGGTTTGCATAGTTATAACACAATCGTGTTGCAATATGGGAACAGTTTTGTAAAAGAGAATAAACTGTCTGAGGACTTACTGAAGAATATAAATTACGAATACATAGTGCTTCTGCCTAATTTCAATACTAAATAAGCTCACATTTATTACAATAGTTTAATACTTGGTTGTACTTAAGTACTGACGGTGCGTCCGTTTAATGTATTTCCGTCTAATAACCATATAACAGGGATATATACACACAAAATGGAACGTGGCTGTTACAATTTGTTTGTAAAAAATAATTATACAATCAAAACGCTTCGTCTGTACTATATATCGTGCAACGTGGAAAAAAACACACAAGCTTATTCAGCATTTCAACTGGCCCCTAAGTAATGCTACATCTTTGTCTATGAAAGATACATCCGGCGGACATGACCTACTGCATGCAACTTCGGTAGAGTACCCAACAATTGTTTGTCAGTTGTTTTTACTTCACATATCGCAGGTTAGCGATTCGTGAGCACCATTGCCCTTTTGTCTTTAAAGGGATTGAATGGCAATAATACAAGACATGTTATCGTTGTTATACGCTTTTAAGATAGTTTAATAATTCATAAACCGCACTTTATCACGATTTAATTGGATAACCACCATGCATAGATGAACGATGATAAGCATCGCCTAATTCAGCGTGTATGTCATTTTACTGAGAAAACATGCAGATAATGCTGGATTCCTTTCCGTCTGATAAAGAAGAATCGTCAATATCGTGCAGCCGTTAGCCTGACAAGAATCACACGAAGGTATAAGGTGACTATGTCTCCGAACAAATAGGCCAAGGTAAAGACATATTTTGGGAAAACTGTTTGAGATATGGGTTATATTATAATTGGTCAGCTTCGGTTTGTTTGCGATATTGATTAGAGGTTAGTACACGGCGTAGCCGGGCCGTTGAGTGATAATTGGCCCGAGTGACTCATAATGGCCCGAGACGTAGTCGAGGGTCATCAAGAGCACGAGGGCCAATTATCACTCAACGGCCCGGCTACGCCGTGTGTTAACCTCTTTAATTCATATGTTTGTTTTTCTTATTTTGCAAGTTTAAAGTTTGCTTTTTAATGTTTACCTGCAATCCAGTTGTGCATTGTCATTTCGTTCTGGCTTGACTACGATGAGTAATTAAACTCACTCTCAAATTAAATTTACTTTTTATTATTTAGTTTTTGAGAGTGGGCCAAAGAGCCAAACAACATTTTGTTGTCATTTTTATGTTCCCATTCCAATTTCAATTGATCACCTTGAAAAATCCACATCGTCTATCCGAATTTTTCTCTACAAATCACTGACATCTGTCTGTTCATGTCCTGAATAACTGAATTCAATTCAATAAACATGAACACTTAGCAAGTAGAACGACTGTTTGTACTTAAATAAACCAATACCTCGTATTATTGATGTCAACATGTATTAACAGTTGCTGTTTTTCAAGTAAATTCAATTTTGCCGCTTCCTTTGTTATGTTTTTTGAATGTCAACGCAGAATTAAAAAAAAAAACGGTCCACACTGGTTATCAAACACTAGCAGATCTTCCTAAACTGCGTTCGCGTTTGCCTCCCTTTAGGATTTTAATAATAAATATGTTCAAGCAGATCAATAAATTTTGATAATTTAGTGAAGTCATTATTTTGAAGTCGCCAAAATTGATTTTAAGGCGAAAATTGAATTCACGTGCGAACGTTCTACGGGCCGCAAAAGAATAATCCAAAATCGGCCCGGGCCGCAAAACTGATAATCGCTGAGTCATGCAAATAATCGCGAAAACCCTGTACAAATGTGTTACTATATATAGTAACATATGTATTAACCGTTTATAAGTATTTCTTATTCGGTACTTAACTATTTAGTGAACTATTGGAGGTAAATTATTTGGTGTTGGTGGTGAGTGATTTTGTGGACATTCAAAGCAAATTTTTAAATCATCATATAAATCGTTTGACATTTTTGAGTTTCCATTGTTTTGTCTGTGAATAAAACCTCGAGGAATAGTCACCTTGATTTCATTTAAAATTGGAATTTCTAAACAAATAAAAGGAAAGAGTATTCTCAACAAAACACTGAAATATAACTTAAAGCACAAGATTATGACTCAATGTGGTCTGAAATAATGCATTAAAGATTAGTTTTAAATGAGAACAATATTATAAGATGTTATTTACCAATATCATTAGACGCATGAATGCAATGCAATTATAATCTAAGTCCAGACTTAGATTATAAATATATTTCCGGGAATCTGCATGCATACCAAAAACATTACGACTGATAGACGGCCAGTTATCGTTTACCTCTTTTATTTATAAGTCCTATTTACTCTTGTGTTTTTTCACATGATTTAATCCATTTACTCTGCCACCACATTCGATATTATTAATTTTAAACAAGTTATTTTTCCTAAACACATAAGGGTAGGACGCAAAAGTCAAAAGGAAGCCCCTTTCTTTGTTAAAAATCAAATAAAGTCCAATCTTAAGTAAACGTTAAATGAACGAGGAAATAAAGGTCAGAAATCACTTTGAGAAAACAACATCATAACACAATGATAGGCATGAATGAATACATGACGTAAACGTCAGTTAGTATTTTGAACGTTGAGTCATACAATCTTAAAAATAACAAGAATATATATAAAATAAATGTATGGCTATTTAACAACCGTGTAACACAAAACTCTATCTTAAGGCGAGATACCCATGCTCGTACAAAATGCGTGTGAATATCTATCTTTGCTATGTCACTTGACTTTAAGTCAAACGTTTCAGTCCTGAATAAAACGACGGAAAACTAGCGCATGTGTTATTGATGTTGTACATTATGAAATGGCGTGACTGCACGATCTCAGCGACACTGACTAACAGAACTTATTGAAGTTCTGAGATGGAAGACCATTTTAAACAAAGCTGTCTGCTTAATTTTGTTTTAACATCAAGAAATTAAGTTTCCATTGAGTGTTTTAATTATATTGCCATTGAATTAACAATTAATAAATCACACGTCCCGTTAATGACTAACTCTTTATTAAAATTTGGCAGTTAAGTGTATTAACTAGTTATTGTGGAACGAATCTTTGGTTTGTTCCGTGATTTCCGAAAACATGTTATTGCTTCTTTATTTCAATTTGTAGTGGAAAACAGATGAGACCATTTCGCGTTCTTCATCTTCAACTAAATTATTTGTCTTCTCCGCTACACAATTCCGTGAATGTTTAGTCACGTCTCACTGTTTGTATCTATAAAATCAATACACAGATACCTCAGTAAATAATTGTCAGATATTCGTCAGAAAAGAACATGGGTGGTTTAACATTTGTCTTAATTGGATCTATGTAGCTAATCGGATTACTAGATATATAATTATATATATTACGAACCTGTAGAGTGAATGTAGTCAATAATGTATGACCATAAGATTGACTTGAGTCGTATACTGAATACCAACCCATCGTATCCGATACAGCAATACAATGATATTGTTTACCTTATCTGCTTAAAAAATAAATGCTTGAAAGTAAAGCATTCACAATTGACAATGTAGACTATAAGTATCTTCCATGGCCGAGAGTGTAAGATAGGTTCATTCCGACCCGAGCGTAGGGTGTTTTCCGCAAAACACCCTGCGCGAGGGTCGGGATGAACCTATCTTACACGAACGGCTATGGTAGATGCTTTTTCTCCCACCTCAGTTAAACAAAATTAAGTAAAAATGTATTTTTTTGCTGGAACTCCTTTGTGCTTAGTGAAAATAATTGCGTACGGATATGCGATAATTCGTGGTTGTCATGGATATGCGCGCAGTGATTCAGAGTACGTAAATGGTCTGATCGGTCTTTAAATAGTTCTAAGAAGAGTGAAGCATTATTTCTTGAAAGGTGCGTGAAAACTGGTTTCTGGTGCTATTTGAAGCGAGAAATAATTAAGTAGCGTTCTAAATATTGCCACAAGACAAGGATTCCATGATGCGCTACAGACGACAGTCTTCAACAAGGGAGGTAATTACAATGTGATGACCATTAAATGAAGTTCCATACGGGCATTTTATCTTCGTCCGTGGGCAAGATAAGAATTTCTAGCATGGTTAAATTAATGGATCTACTTATCTGAGATGGGAGAAAAATAAATAACGATGTAGGTAACGAAGAACCACACGTGTTATTACATGCATGTAACCAATGAGGTTTAGGAATAGAAATGATCTACGCATGATGTTAAGTTATGTCGTACTAATTCTAATCTATCTTTAATTTTTTTAAACTTACGGACTTTATCCTATTATTGATAATAAAAATACTGTGATGGCGTGTTATTTCAATTATTGAAGGACATTTTTGTAAATATAGATAATATTTGCCAACACTAGCTCATTTTGCAATGCTCATGCTGCGTGGTACTGAACCTGCTGCGAACTGAATTTACTTGCGTAAGATGCTCGTGATTTAAAATCATTAATACGTAGATATTATCACCGCAGTTTTTGTATTTTTATGTCGTTTTTATTTCAATATAACCGTACGTATCCGTGTAATCGCATATTACAATGCAATTTAAAGATTTTGGACAATCCAAAGGAAGGTAAAACTTCACAGGATTTATTTTGTGTTTTGTTATCGTTTATGTTTTTTTTTGGTTACAGAAATGATATAAACCTCGAAATAAGCATTCCTTGATACCATGCATTATGAACCCTCTTAAAATCTTATGGACGAATTATTCTCAAAAAGTAAAGGCACTTGCTTTCATGGTTTTATTATACAGATATAAAAAATGTCAACTTTAAATACAGTCGATCGAGGCCATCATCCGACGATTATTTACATTATGTTAATAATCATTGAATTATGTATGCACAATGTATCTTCCAACGAATAGCAGAAACTAGAGAGGAATTAAAATTATCAAAGTCCCATTTTTTTCAATGGCTTGAAATTAACAATCTTAAAACGACTATGTGACGGAAAAGAGTAACAAAGACGGCATCAACTTAAAAACAAAGACGTAAAACTTATGCTATTGATAAATACAATTATTCAAATAGCTTCAAGTATCCGATGACCAGATACAGATATTACCTCAAAAATCCAGCCAGATCAACAGCTTCTTCTACAATCTTATACAATAAATAAAATACCAACTTTTCTCGACTTTGCCAATGAGAAACTATGTCATATTTCACCATGTAGTATATGTGGTGGGGCCGATTAGGACCAACTTGAAGCATGTCATAATTCCATGTAGTACCTTTGGTGGGGCCAATTAGGACAAATAAGGAGTATGTCATGATTAACCATACTTCATATGGGCATTTGAAACGAGTAGGTCAAAGTTTTAAAAAACAACTTTGTATATTGTATTAAAGTGTTCGAATTGGTATTTTTTTTTTTTAATATAAATGTTCCAAAACATATACCATTTTAATAAAGTATGTACACCGCGTAGTTCAACGAGAAAATATTTACTTATAGTGGAGATATGTCTACAGTCATGTGAAATAATACAATAATAAATCGGACTTCAAAATCGGCACATATTCGGTTTTAATCTATGTTACCCGAGTATAGATCAAAAAGAAATTTGGCATGTAACGCAGGTTGATATCATGAAATGCGGACTACAACAAAAGCTGCATTATTTATGAGGTAAAGATAACAGAGCGTCTATCAGTCTTAATGATTTTGGTATGCATGCAGATTGCTTGAAATCTGTTTATAATCTAAGCATGCACTTAGATTATAATTGCATTGCATTCATGTGTCGAATGAGCTTGGTTAATATCATCTAATATTATACTTCTCATAAAAAACAAGTCTTTGATGCATAATTTCAGACCTCATGGTGAGTCATATTTATGTGCTTCAAATTGTATTTCAATTTTTGTTGAGAATACTCTTTCCTTTTACCTTTTTGAAAATCCAAATTGCAGGCAATCAAGAGGGGGGTGGGGGGGGGGGGGTCCTGAGTTATTATTCATTCTTTAGACGAAATGACCAATAGAAACTCCGAAAACGTTAACCGATTTATGTTATGAATTGAAAATCTGCTTGGAATGTCCACAAGATCACTAATCGCCAAATGATTGACATGCACATTATTACCAAGTAGTTTAATAACCCAATGAATTACCGTTTGTATTCATCGAAAGATTGTCAATAGTCTTATTAAGTTACAAAATTGTTTGGCATGTCGTTACTGGAAGCGTACACAGAAATAAACATCCACGAATACGCATGCGCCTAAACTTGGGTATCCTCCATATGCGTCCTTGCCATTTATTTTTCTATGTAGTAATATATCTCCCGGCGAAAGTAAATGTCGACATTTCTAATAACTACCGATAACGTGGGGGGGGGGGGGGGGGTTATGATTGTAATATAATACGGTATAGCCTATGATTTGTATATGAATGTTTACCGGAGTGTTTAAAACAGAAACAACACTTCTTTACAATTAATCCTCTCGAATGTGATATTAGTGTAACTGGCTAAAATCATGTGAAATCATTTAAAATAATACAATAATAAATTAGACTTCAAAATCGACAAATATTCGTTTTTATATCATATTTTCCGAGTGTTGTTCAAAGCGAAATTTGGGATGTAACAATTTTTATTGAAATGTTTTCGCAAAAACAGTTTGCGTAGTTATAAACCAGTATTGAAACGAAAGCTTAAAGACAGCGCATAATTATAAGCCATCAATACGTGCTGCCTGGTGTGCCGAAGGTCGTCCACGTGACTCAACACAGGGGGCTTATCGGACCTACAAACACGCAAAACGTGACTTCAAATGATTACACAGGCAGTCTGTACGTGAATATCTCCTAAAATTAGACAATGAAATTGACAGTTGTGCGGATATTGACTCAAATACTTTCTGTGAAACTTGTGAATAGAAGAAGAAAGTCTAAACGAGGACATCTTTGCTTCTCGAGTAGTTTCAATTGCTCCGTTATCCGGGATCCAGTTGGCATAACTCGAGGCAATGGGGCAATTACTTTCAAAACTTGTATGAACCTATTACTACTGGTTTTGTATACAATGAATGGTAAAACGAACTTTCTGTTGCAGTTCATGACACTATTCACAGCATGCAGTGTGACCAAAATGTAACTGTTTTACCCAAATATGATCAAATAGCCATAAAAAGCTTCCCAACAGGGAAAGTCGGTGGTTAGGACAACACTCAATGTGAATACTTAAAATGTGGTATAACCTCTTTATCAGTCATATTCGCCGTGTTTACATATATGATACGGACAGGATACATTCCGAGGCCGCTCATGCGTGGGGTCATAGTGACGTTTCACAAAGACGGTAGAAAGCGCACTGACGAACCTGGTAATTACCGTGCCCTTAGCTCTGTCATCTTCAAATTGTATGAGTAAATTGTAAAACAGATCTCTAAAGATAAAATTATTAAGAATATCCGCCCATTTAAGCTTTTCAGAGAATTTCACAGCTTGATAATGTCATGTGTTTTATCAGTTCGTTTATTTTTGAAAGCAAACGACACTGACATTCATGTCATCGCTTTGCTGAAAATGATGACCGATCGTTCGGGTATTTTGTGGATAAAATCAACACGTTTATATGTAGACATTGATTCCGCAGCCACAATCTGTTCAATAACTTTTTTATCTTTAAAGTTAAGACACCAAGCTAAGATGTCGATGGAAGAATATGTTTTTCGCCACATACTGGACGCATACATATTTCAAAATTTAAAGAAAAAGGCCACTTACCAGGCAAAAGTTGGTACCTGAATTGGTACTTTTCATTCTTAATCCGCCATTTTGTTTGCAATGGATCATTGTTCTCACTTAATGTTTGCATGAAACGAAATTACGCCCTCCCCCTTGATTCTGACTCGCTTTACGTATTATACTCTGTGACATGTTCAGTTCGAACAAATCCCGGCACCATTGAATGTGAACAATATATAATTGATATACAAGGGGTAGATGGGGTCAGAGCTGGTTGGAGAAGGTGGCGAGTATTCATTCAGTATCATTCAATCAAAGACCATTAAATGCATTTATTTTATACATACTTACAAGCACTTCAGCATCGGTATTGGGATGGACGACGTGGTCTTCTTAAAACGCAGAAATATTCATATCTAATATTGTATTGATATTGTAGTAATGCGTTTTAGAATAGTGTAGGGCCAAACTTAAACATACTTTATATGGGCATTTGGGTACGTTCTAATGGTTGAAAATCGACTTTTGCAAACAGGGTTGATTAAATAAACAGCTAAATGATTTTCAAACGGTTATGAAAAAGAGACATTAATAGAAACTTCGTACATGTTTAATAGAACTGTATAATCCACTCTATTCTAGTGTTAAAGCTCATATTACAGTACATTGGACCTCTGACGAGCGAAAAACAAATATACAATATATATCAAACCTTACGAGTATTGAGTTCTTCAAAAAGAAGTTCTTCGACCCGACAAGCAGAAAAGTCAAACCGCACCGTTTTTGCTCTGTTTATAAACGGACTCTCAACAGAGTTACAGGAGAAATATGTTTATGTGTTTCAACTATTTATATAACTAAAAAATCCCCTTATATGTATAATGTTTACCGCCGACGGTGCTAGTGTGCGTTTTGTATGACAACCGCTGAACAGATTCTTAAAGCCGTCGAATTTGACAACCGGTTGATATACCGATAAGACCGCTTATACTCAGACGGACGCTAGTTGCTGTTGAAAACGACTATTGCTTATACCGGTGTACATACAGGGAGAGAATTCGCATCAATCAAATTAGGCCAAATTATATACTAATTAATATTGCAACATCGACTTTAAGCAAGATATTCTAGTATATACAGGGAGAGTAGTTGTGTCATCCAACTTCAATACCTATGTGAAAAACTACAGATACAAGCTAAGTAGCAAAACGTTTAAACATAAACCCGGTTTAATGGCACTGGGTAAACGCTAAAGACATAGAACACATAAACGAAAACACACAGACAAGAAACATGGAAGAACAGCACAAAACTCCTCAGACAGCACAGTGCATACATACTATATATATATATAAAAAATAGGTATGTTTATTAAGGATTGTTAGTTACCGCCTTAGAACGGTCAGTAAAATGTAAATTTACTGGGGGGGGGGGGGTAAACCAGTTTACGTGCACAAACCTCACTCTTATCCCAACAATCCCAAATAAAGAAAAAACGTAAAAGGTAAATATTATCAAATCTTATAAATACGAGGAGAGTTGTTGTATCATCCAACTTCAAGTCATTGTAAATACAGGGAGAGTAGTTGTATCATCCAACTACAAGTCAGTGTAAATACAGGGAGAGTAGTTGTATCATCCAACTACAAGTCAGTGTAAATACAGGGAGAGTAGTTGTATCATCCAACTTCAAGTCAGAGTAAATACAAGGAGAGTAGTTGTATCATCCAACTACAAGTCAGTGTAAATACAGGGAGAGTAGTTGTATCATCCAACTACAAGTCAGTGTAAACACAGGGAGAGTAGTTGTATCATCCAACTACAAGTCATTGTAAATACAGGGAGAGTAGATGTATCATCAAACTACAAGTCAGTGTAAATACAGGGAGAGTAGTTGTATCATCCAACTACAAGTCAGTGTAAATACAGGGAGAGTAGTTGTATCATCCAACTACAAGTCAGTGTAAATACAAGGAGAGTTGTTGTATCATCCAACTTCAAGTCAGAGTAAATACAGGGAGAATTGTTGTATCATCCAACTTCAAGTCAGAATAAATACAGGGAGAATAGATGTATCATCCAACTACAAGTCAGAGTAAATACAGGGAGAGTAGTTGTATCATCCAACTGCAAGTCAGAGTAAATACAGGGAGAATAGATGTATCACCCAACTTCAAGTCAGAGTAAATACAGGGAGAGTTGTTGTATCATCCAACTTCAAGTCAGTGTAAATACAGGGAGAGTAGATGTATCATCCAACTTCAAGTCAGAGTAAATACAGGGAGAGTAGTTGTATCATCCAACTTCAAGTCAGTGTAAATACAGGGAGAGTTGTTGTATCATCCAACTGCAAGTCATTGTAAATACAGGGAGAGTAGTTGTATCATCCAACTTCAAGTCAGAGTAAACACAGGGAGAGTAGTTGTATCATCCAATTTCAAGTCAGAGTAAATACAGGGAGAGTAGTTGTATCATCCAACTTCAAGTCATTGTAAATACAGGGAGAGTTGTTGTATCATCCAACTTCAAGTCATTGTAAATACAGGGAGAATTGTTGTATCATCCAACTTCAAGTCAGTGTAAATACAGGGAGAGTAGTTGTATCATCAAACTGCAAGTCATTGTAAATACAGGGAGAGTAGTTGTATCATCCAACTGCAAGTCAGTGTAAATACAGGGAGAGTTGTTGTATCATCCAACTGCAAGTCAGTGTAAATACAGGGAGAGTTGTTGTATCATCCAACTTCAAGTCAGTGTAAATACAGGGAGAGTAGTTGTATCACACAACTGCAAGTCATAGTAAATACAGGGAGAGTAGTTGTATCATCCAACTGCAAGTCAGTGTAAATACAGAGAGAATTGTTGTATCATCCAACTGCAAGTCAGTGTAAATACAGGGAGAGTAGTTGTATCATCCAACTTCAAGTCAGTGTAAATACAGGGAGAGTTGTTGTATCATCCAACTTCAAGTCAGTGTAAATACAGGGAGAGTTGTTGTATCATCCAACTTCAAGTCATTGTAAATACAGGGAGAGTAGTTGTATCATCAAACTGCAAGTCATTGTAAATACAGGGAGAGTTGTTGTATCATCCAACTGCAAGTCATTGTAAATACAAGGAGAGTTGTTGTATCATCCAACTTCAAGTCAGAGTAAATACAGGGAGAGTAGTTGTATCATCCAACTACAAGTCATTGTAAATACAGGGAGAGTAGTTGTATCATCCAACTTCAAGTCAGTGTAAATACAGGGAGAGTTGTTGTATCATCCAACTTCAAGTCAGTGTAAATACAGGGAGAGTTGTTGTATCATCCAACTTCAAGTCAGTGTAAATACAGGGAGAGTAGTTGTATCATCAAACTGCAAGTCATTGTAAATACAGGGAGAGTAGTTGTATCATCCAACTGCAAGTCATTGTAAATACAGGGAGAGTAGTTGTATCATCCAACTGCAAGTCAGTGTAAATACAGGGAAAGTAGTTGTATCATCCAACTTCAAGTCAGTGTAAATACAGGGAGAATTGTTGTATCATCCAACTGCAAGTCATTGTAAACACAGGGAGAGTAGTTGTATCATCCAACTACAAGTCAGAGTAAATACAGGGAGATTAGTTGTATTATCCAACTTCAAGTCAGTGTAAATACAGGGAGAGTTGTTGTATCATCCAACTGCAAGTCAGTGTAAATACAGGGAGAGTTGTTGTATCATCCAACTGCAAGTCAGAGTAAATACAGGGAGAATTGTTGTATCATCCAACTTCAAGTCAGAGTAAATACAGGGAGAATTGTTGTATCATCCAACTTCAAGTCAGTGTAAATACAGGGAGAGTTGTTGTATCATCCAACTGCAAGTCATTGTAAATACAGGGAGAGTTGTTGTATCATCCAACTTCAAGTCATTGTAAATACAGGGAGAGTTGTTGTATCATCCAACTTCAAGTCAGAGTAAATACAGGGAGAGTTGTTGTATCATCCAACTTCAAGTCAGAGTAAATACAGGGAGAGTTGTTGTATCATCCAACTTCAAGTCAGAGTAAATACAGGGAGAATAGATGTATCATCCAACTTCAAGTCAGTGTAAATACAGGGAGATTTGTTGTATCATCCAACTGCAGGTCAGAGTAAATACAAGAAAAGTAGTTGTATCATCCAACTATAAGTCAGTGTAAATACAGGGAGAGTTGTTGTATCATCCAACTTCAAGTCAGAGTAAATACAGGGAGAGTTGTTGTATCATCCAACTGCAAGTCAGTATAAATACAGGGAGAATTGTTGTATCATCCAACTTCAAGTCATTGTAAATACAGGGAGAGTAGTTGTATCATCCAACTACAAGTCAGTGTAAATACAGGGAGAATTGTTGTATCATCCAACTACAAGTCAGAGTAAATACAGGGAGAATTGTTGTATCATCCAACTACAAGTCAGAGTAAATACAGGGAGAGTTGTTTTATCATCCAACTACAAGTTAGAGTAAATACAGGGAGAGTAGTTGTATCATCCAACTTCAAGTCAGAGTAAATACAGGGAGAGTTGTTGTATCATCCAACTACAAGTCAGAGTAAATACAGGGAGAGTTGTTGTATCATCCAACTTCAAGTCAGAGTAAATACAGGGAGAGTTGTTGTATCATCCAACTACAAGTCAGAGTAAATACAGGGAGAGTTGTTGTATCATCCAACTTCAAGTCAGAGTAAATACAGGGAGAGTTGTTGTATCATCCAACTACAAGTCAGAGTAAATACAGGGAGAGTTGTTGTATCATCCAACTACAAGTTAGAGTAAATACAGGGAGAGTTGTTGTATCATCCAACTTCAAGTCAGAGTAAATACAGGGAGAGTTGTTGTATCATCCAACTACAAGTTAGAGTAAATACACGGAGAGTTGTTGTATCATCCAACTTCAAGTCAGAGTAAATACAGGGAGAGTTGTTGTATCATCCAATTACAAGTCAGAGTAAATACAGGGAGAGTAGATGTATCATCCAACTTCAAGTCAGAGTAAATACAGGGAGAATTGTTGTATCATCCAACTACAAGTCAGAGTAAATACAGGGAGAGTTGTTGTATCATCCAACTTCAAGTCAGAGTAAATACAGGGAGAATTGTTGTATCATCCAACTACAAGTCAGAGTAAATACAGGGAGAATTGTTGTATCATCCAACTTCAAGTCAGTGTAAATACAGGGAGAGTTGTTGTATCATCCAACTTCAAGTCAGTGTAAATACAGGGAGAGTTGTTGTATCATCCAACTGCAAGTCATTGTAAATACAGGGAGAGTAGATGTATCATCCAACTACAAGTCAGAGTAAATACAGGGAGAATTGTTGTATCATCCAACTACAAGTCAGAGTAAATACAGGGAGAGTTGTTGTATCATCCAACTTCAAGTCAGAGTAAATACAGGGAGAATTGTTGTATCATCCAACTACAAGTTAGAGTAAATACAGGGAGAATTGTTGTATCATCCAACTACAAGTCAGAGTAAATACAGGGAGAGTAGATGTATCATCCAACTACAAGTCAGAGTAAATACAGGGGGAATTGTTGTATCATCCAACTACAAGTCAGAGTAAATACAGGGAGAATTGTTGTATCATCCAACTACAAGTTAGAGTAAATACAGGGAGAATTGTTGTATCATCCAACTACAAGTTAGAGTAAATACAGGGAGAATTGTTGTATCATCCAACTACAAGTCAGAGTAAATACAGGGGGAATTGTTGTATCATCCAACTACAAGTCAGAGTAAATACAGGGAGAATTGTTGTATCATCCAACTACAAGTCAGAGTAAATACAGGGAGAATTGTTGTATCATCCAACTTCAAGTCAGTGTAAATACAAGGAGAGTTGTTGTATCATCCAACTTCAAGTCAGAGTAAATACAGGGAGAGTTGTTGTATCATCCAACTGCAAGTCAGTGTAAATACAGGGAGAGTTGTTGTATCATCCAACTTCAAGTCAGAGTAAATACAGGGAGAATTGTTGTATCATCCAACTACAAGTCAGAGTAAATACAGGGAGAATTGTTGTATCATCCAACTACAAGTCAGAGTAAATACAGGGAGAATTGTTGTATCATCCAACTACAAGTCAGAGTAAATACAGGGGGAACTGTTGTATCATCCAACTACAAGTCAGAGTAAATACAGGGAGAATTGTTGTATCATCCAACTTCAAGTCAGAGTAAATACAGGGAGAGTTGTTGTATCATCCAACTACAAGTCAGAGTAAATACACGGAGAGTTGTTGTATCATCCAACTTCAAGTCAGAGTAAATACAGGGAGAGTTGTTGTATCATCCAATTACAAGTCAGAGTAAATACAGGGAGAGTTGTTGTATCATCCAACTACAAGTCAGTGTAAATACAGGGAGAGTTGTTGTATCATCCAACTTCAAGTCAGTGTAAATACAGGGAGAATTGTTGTATCATCCAACTACAAGTCAGAGTAAATACAGGGAGAATTGTTGTATCATCCAACTACAAGTCAGTGTAAATACAGGGAGAGTTGTTGTATCATCCAACTTCAAGTCAGTGTAAATACAGGGAGAGTTGTTGTATCATCCAACTACAAGTCAGTGTAAATACAGGGAGAATTGTTGTATCATCCAACTACAAGTCAGAGTAAATACAAGGAGAGTTGTTGTATCATCCAACTACAAGTCAGTGTAAATACAGGGAGAATTGTTGTATCATCCAACTACAAGTCAGAGTAAATACAGGGAGAGTTGTTGTATCATCCAACTACAAGTCAGTGTAAATACAGGGAGAGTTGTTGTATCATCCAACTACAAGTCAGAGTAAATACAGGGAGAGTAGTTGTATCATCCAACTACAAGTCAGTGTAAATACAGGGAGAATTGTTGTATCATCCAACTACAAGTCAGAGTAAATACAAGGAGAGTTGTTGTATCATCCAACTACAAGTCAGTGTAAATACAGGGAGAATTGTTGTATCATCCAACTACAAGTCAGAGTAAATACAGGGAGAGTTGTTGTATCATCCAACTACAAGTCAGTGTAAATACAGGGAGAGTTGTTGTATCATCCAACTTCAAGTCAGTGTAAATACAGGGAGAATTGTTGTATCATCCAACTACAAGTCAGTGTAAATACAGGGAGAGTTGTTGTATCATCCAACTACAAGTCAGTGTAAATACAGGGAGAGTTGTTGTATCATCCAACTTCAAGTCAGTGTAAATACAGGGAGAATTGTTGTATCATCCAACTTCAAGTCAGTGTAAATACAGGGAGAGTTGTTGTATCATCCAACTACAAGTCAGTGTAAATACAGGGAGAGTTGTTGTATCATCCAACTTCAAGTCAGTGTAAATACAGGGAGAGTTGTTGTATCATCGGATTTCAAGTCAGAGTAAATACAGGGAGAGTTGTTGTATCATCCAACTGCAAGTCAGTGTAAATACAGGGAGAGTTGTTGTATCATCCAACTTCAAGTCAGAGTAAATACAGGGAGAATTGTTGTATCATCCAACTGCAAGTCAGTGTAAATACAGGGAGAGTTGTTGTATCATCCAACTTCAAGTCAGTGTAAATACAGGGTGAGTTGTTGTATCATCCAACTTCAAGTCAGTGTAAATACAGGGAGAATTGTTGTATCATCCAACTTCAAGTCAGTGTAAATACAGGGAGAGTTGTTGTATCATCCAACTTCAAGTCAGTGTAAATACAGGGAGAGTTGTTGTATCATCCAACTTCAAGTCAGTGTAAATACAGGGAGAGTTGTTGTATCATCCAACTACAAGTCAGAGTAAATACAGGGAGAGTTGTTGTATCATCCAACTTCAAGTCAGAGTAAATACAGGGAGAGTAGTTGTATCATCGAATTTCAAGTCAGAGTAAATACAGGGAGAATTGTTGTATCATCCAACTACAAGTCAGAGTAAATACAGGGAGAGTAGTTGTATCATCCAACTACAAGTCAGAGTAAATACAGGGAGAGTTGTTGTATCATCCAACTTCAAGTCAGAGTAAATACAGGGAGAGTTGTTGTATCATCCAACTTCAAGTCAGAGTAAATACAGGGAGAGTTGTTGTATCATCCAACTACAAGTTAGAGTAAATACAGGGAGAGTTGTTGTATCATCCAACTTCAAGTCAGAGTAAATACAGGGAGAATTGTTGTATCATCCAACTTCAAGTCAGAGTAAATACAGGGAGAGTTGTTGTATCATCCAACTACAAGTCAGAGTAAATACAGGGAGAGTTGTTGTATCATCCAACTTCAAGTCAGAGTAAATACAGGGAGAGTAGTTGTATCATCCAACTTCAAGTCAGAGTAAATACAGGGAGAATTGTTGTATCATCCAACTACAAGTCAGAGTAAATACAGGGAGAGTTGTTGTATCATCCAACTTCAAGTCAGAGTAAATACAGGGAGAATTGTTGTATCATCCAACTTCAAGTCAGAGTAAATACAGGGAGAATTGTTGTATCATCCAACTACAAGTCAGAGTAAATACAGGGAGAGTTGTTGTATCATCCAACTTCAAGTCAGAGTAAATACAGGGAGAGTTGTTGTATCATCCAACTTCAAGTCAGTATAAATACACGGAGAGTTGTTGTATCATCCAACTTCAAGTCAGTGTAAATACAGGGAGAGTTGTTTTATCATCCAACTTCAAGTCAGTGTAAATACAGGGAGAATTGTTGTATCATCCAACTGCAAGTCAGTGTAAATACTGGGAGAGTACTTGTATCATCCAACTTCAAGTCAGAGTAAATACAGGGAGAATTGTTGTATCATCCAACTTCAAGTCAGTATAAATACACGGAGAGTTGTTGTATCATCCAACTTCAAGTCAGTGTAAATACAGGGAGAGTTGTTTTATCATCCAACTTCAAGTCAGTGTAAATACAGGGAGATTTGTTGTATCATCCAACTTCAAGTCAGTGTAAATACAGGGAGAGTTGTTGTATCATCCAACTTCAAGTCAGAGTAAATACAGGGAGAGTTGTTGTATCATCCAACTGCAAGTCAGTGTAAATACTGGGAGAGTAGTTGTATCATCCAACTTCAAGTCAGTGTTAATACAGGGAGAGTAGTTGTATCATCCAACTTCATGTCATAGTAGATTTAGGGAGAAAATATGCATCAAATAACTTAAAGCCAGCTTATATTAATGGAGAGTCTCAACCTCGAACCATAATATTATATACAGGGGAGTAAACGCGCTAAGCAAATACAAGCGATCGTATATACCGGAAGAGTTGTCGAAATATCGGCTAGATAAATGGCGAAAGGTTGCAATATTGACTTGATGCAGGAAGTTGTCGCTTTAACCGGAACATATATCCGACGTCGACATAGCGAGTGTGAGCTGCATTCACTGAAGTAGAATAAAGGTCCGAATTTCTCGATATTTTTTAAACTTAACAGGCTTACGTAACTTACTTCAATTAGCCAACATACATACTTAAACTTGATTTTGACAAATGGTTTATTGTGATTATCGTACATATAAACCCTATGCCTTAAAACTCATAAACAAGTAAATATAACTAAATAAAAAGTGATTTGTACACAGCAAATTGGGATAGACCTGGAAAATTGAAATTAATGGGAAAATAAATTGGCAACAAAATGTTTTTGCCTTTTCTCATTACTTGGCTTACTCTTAAAAACTAATTAAAAATTGAGAGTTTGTTTACTTGTAGTTGTCAAGCCTAAATATGATAAAAATGTACAACTGGATTTCATGTAAACTTTAAGAAGAAAACTACGTCGCGGGCCGTGATATAAGACACTCGGGCCGATTAAAAAAAATAAAAATAAAAGATCAGTTATTTTATTCTAATATGCTCATGCAATATTACAAAACATAGTTTAATCAGAGGCGGTTCCATGAATTGACGTTAGAGGGGGCGTAACTTAGGGCGCAACGTTTTGACATGCGCCCCTCCCTCATAACCTAAATGTCTTTGGTTTAAAATATTGGCAAGGGGGAATGTAGGTACTCCACCAAGAAATTTCCTACAATTCGAGTCCGAAATGTTGCATTTTGCGCGTGTTGTATTACCCTTTTCCTCCGATATTAACATATAAAGAAAACTTAAACAATTTGAGTGTATGCGCGCGCCGGGTGTCCCCCCCCCCCTCTGAATCCGCAAGTGTTAATTTAATCAAGTAAATGTAGTGCTTGTGTAGCGTTGCTTAAATAATTGGAAGCCAATTCAGAACATGTTTTGTTAGAATGTTTGAATATTTGACGAGAATCCCTTACAAATTATTTTGTGCTTCATAGGATTAGAACGAAGCAATAAATATTTTATATGCAGGCATTGTGAAGGTTGTACATATTGGTTATACACATTTATCTATGTACGATTGTTAATGTATTTGAACTTCAACAAATGACATTAACAAACGAAAACAACTGAATGATTCATACTTTGCTTTGATGGATGATAATAACCACAGAAGGTGAATGCAAATATCAGCAACTGAATAAAGGAGCAATGCCAGTTTAATTATGAGGTTTTAAAATAATCTAACGCTTGTCATACTGCGGCTCAAGTGAATGTCGTTGTCAAGTCGATGCTTTGTTGAAGATTCCCATATTCACCTTTGCGTTCCTCACATGGACACCCGTGCCGGACCAGAATGAAATGCCATTAAGTGTTATCTAATACATATGTTAACATTTGTTGAACAAGGCAACAATGCGTATCAACGTTTTTGCTTTTTTCCAAATAGTGATTTTCATTCGAAAAGTAAGTGGGATTTGTCAAAGACTAGGACCTACTGAACCACGCCCCGAAAACCAACATGTTTGTTTACATGGATTTGGCTATTTTACATTCAAATCACCTAAGCTGGAAATATGCGAGGTCCAATGTCTGAGAAACAAACAATGCAAGTCGGTCAATTTTCACCAGACGAAGGAAAAATGTGAACTTAACACCGAATCGGAGCTTACCGTGAATCGGAGCAACTTCAAAACATTCCAAGAAGTTGTCTACGTCGACGCTATGGAGATGGGAGATATAAAGGTTTGGACCATTAGGATTACCTCGGCCATATTCCATCGAAAACAAACTCGAATGTATTCCGGTACATCACTAAAGTAGTTCGTAAAAAATGAATATAAGTATTAATAGATTTATCGTTTTTCTATTATTATTGCATAAATAGATTGCCAGGGAAGTGTATTTGTTGCAAAAATAATTTTAATTCCCAAGATTACAGTCATTAAGCTTAACTGCTATAATTGAAATTACTGCGCGATCTACTTGCAGCGTAGTTTAAATGTAAAGATTTTTCTGAAATTGTAAACCGTCCATATACATCCGAAGTTGTTTTCGATTAAAAATGGTCGAGGAGTTACGAATGAGGTAAGGAAGTGTCATATTTGACAGTTGGACTACATCCATGTCGAACACATTGTTTGAGGTCTTCGATGTGCGAGGTTTGATCCAGAATTATGTAAACCTCCAAATGTGTTCTTATTTGCTCAACGTGTTCTGGTGGTTTGTGGAAAACATTTATTTTGTGGTTTTCTTTTCCAACTGTTAAACCTGCAAATTAAAGCACTTACACTTCTTTTGCGGGACAAATATATTGGCTGTTATCTACCATGTCGCGGAACGCCATATAGAACGTTTGATGTTCAACCACATCGACAACATAAAATATACACACTTAAAATGCTCCCATAGGTTGTATAAATATGTTTAATAGCTATATTTTGATTGCCTGCTGAAGAGGTTATTGTGCAAATGCATAAAAACTACATTTTTGCAAGACATGACCAAATGTATGATATCAACATGTGAGTTCCTGTTCCAGGGGTACCTGGGCAGCTGTATGGACCACACCTGTCCTGCTGGGACAATCTGTGTGTCGGCACCAAGTGGTACCATGGCACGATACTCCTGTCTACAACAGGATAACTGTAGTATTGCCATGTTCTGCCCTGCAACATCCGACATATGTGAGTCTACAATTTAGCAGCTTAGTTATGGTTATAAAAACACCGTGTCCAAGTTTGGAAGGGAACTACCAGTGAGGTATTATTAACAAACATATGTAGTTATCCCCATATTTCATGACCTCATCAAAAACTTTATCTTAAACCCGCTGGTCACTTGACGCTAAAAAAGGCACATACGAGGACAAGATACTACATGGTGTCTCTCTCATATGTAATGGGTTGATTAAACTCTGTACTTCTTAGGCGACTGTAAATTAATGGCTTGATTTCATCCCCGCCTACCCCCTCTTTTATACTTCTTAGGCGACTGTAACTTAATGGCTTGCTTTCATCCCCGCCTACCCCCTCTTTTATACTTCTTAGGCGACTGTAACTTAATGGCTTGATTTCATCCCCGCCTACCCCCTCTTTTATACTTCTTAGGCGACTGTAACTTAATGGCTTGCTTTCATCCCCGCCTACCCCCTCTTTTATACTTCTTAGGCGACTGTAACTTAATGGCTTGATTTCATCCCCGCCTACCCCCTCTTTTATACTTCTTAGGCGACTGTAACTTAATGGCTTGATTTCATCCCCGCCTACCCCCTCTTTTATACTTCTTAGGCGACTGTAACTTAATGGCTTGATTTCATCCCCGCCTACCCCCTCTTTTATACTTCTTAGGCGACTGTAACTTAATGGCTTGATTTCATGCCCGCCTAGCCCCTCTTTTATACTTCTTAGGCGACTGTAACTTAACGGCTTGATTTCATGCCCGCCTACCCCCTCTGTTATACGCCGCCCTTAAATGTTATTTACTCAGATAAAAGTGTTGAACTAAGGTATGTGATATTGTATCGGTGCGGTACTGTCCTACGGTGTCGTTGCAAAACATTCGCACATAAAAAGATTTGTTACGATCATGTTCGTGATTCGTATAGAAACACATGTGTATGGAAGAAATATTCAACAGTTAACAGTCATTTAAGAAAGAAAAAAATGTCACCCCGCCCCATTTACAAAAATGAATGAAAATCTAGCAATAAAATTGTATTGGCCTTATAGTTAACTAATTAATGTGTTTTGTTTCAACAGGTGTCTGTCCAATGTACCTAGTGAACGGACAAGAGCCTGTATCTAATGCCCAAATTACAGCCTCGTCTTTTTTTGCGTCTTCATATGTCCCTTCAAATGCCAGACTAAATGCCGTAACGACTGAAACGAAATGTGGGGGATGGGCTGCAATAAACAATGACGAACATCAATACATACAGGTATATTATCATGTTCTCAGGATTATTTCCTTTCCGTAAAAGCAATCAAAGCAAGTACAGCATCAATTTAAAATTTCGGAAGCTAAACATGTACTCATGCTTTAGATATTATATATATATACACCCATTCGGCAAATCAATAATGGATATGTACCGGTTTATCGTCGATAAGTCTTACTATATGTAATTGTTGACGAATAATGTTTTATAACGCACTTAATCAATGAACAGCAATCTTATTTATTGACACCCTGTAGTTTTCGACGTTTAAACACACTCACTCTAATCCAACCAATCGGCATTTGCAATGTCATTGCTCCATTTGACATATACATGATGTCTATTATCATCAGAAGTATCTATACAACTTCAAAAACACGATTGCGTGGAGATAAATTGACTTTTGACGAACATCCAATTGAAATACGAAACTGTTCTTGCTCTGACCAAGAAAAAAATATATGTAGTGTCTCTCATGTCCATATCATTTAAACGTAAACGAATCTCTGCATCCCATACCGAACTTGTAAGTCGAACCCCTCTTCTATTATTTGTGTGTCAAACTCCTCTTTAAACTTTTGTGCGTTGTTCTCCTCTTCCGTCATTTATGCCTCGAATTCCTCTTCTACCGTTTGGTGTCGAGCACCAGTGTTACCTTTTGTGAATCGAATGTTGGCTCTAACATTTGTGTGTCGAATCCCTCTTCCACCTTTTGTGCGTCGACCTCCTATTCCATCAATTGTGTGTCGAACTCCTCTTCAACCATTTGTGTACCTAAATCCTCATTAAACCATTATAATGGCGGTCTCTTTTACTAATATGTGTGTGTCTTACGCCTCTTATATTATTTGTGTGTCGAACTGCTCATGCATCAATTGTGTGTCGATCTCCTCTTATATCAGTTGTATGTCAAACTCCTTTCCCACCATTTATATGTCGAACTCCACTATTACCGTGTGTATGTCGAGCTCTCCTTACATCATTTGTGTGTCGAACTCCTCTTCCACGATTGGTGTGACGAGCTCCTCTTCCAACATCTGTGTGTCAAACTCTTCTTTCACGATTTGTACGTCGAACTCCACTGTTACCTTTTGTGTGTCAAACTCTTGTTCCGCTATTTGTGCGTCGAATTACTCTTCTTCCATTTGTGTGTTGAACTCCTTTTCAAACAATTGAGTGTCGAACTCCTTTCCACCATTTGTGTGTCGAGCTTCTCTTCCACCATTTGTGTGTCGAACTCCTCTTCCACCATTTGTGTGTCGAACTCCTCTTCCATTATTTATGTGTCGAACCCTGTTTTTTACCATTTGTGTGTCGACCTCCGCTGCCGTCATTTGTGTGTCGACCTCCGCTTTTTGCCATTTGTGTGTCGACCTCCTCTGTCACCATTTGATTGTCGAACCCCTCTTCAATTCTTTTTGTGTCAAACTCCTCTCCATCATTTGATTGTCGAACTCGTCTTCAACCATTTGTGTGTCGAGCCCCTCTTCCAACATTTGTATGTCGAACTCCTCTTCCAACAATTGAGTGTCGAACTCCTCTTCCATTATTTGAATGTCGAACTCCTCTTCCATTATTTGTGTTACAAACTCCTCTTGTACCATTTGTATGTCGAACTCCTCTTATACCATTTGTGTGTCGAACTCCTCTTATACCATTTGTGTGTCGAACTCCTCTTATACCATTTGTGTGTCGAACTCCTCTTCCGTTATTTGTGTGCCGAACTCCTCTTCCATTATTTATGTTACAAACTCCTCTTATACAATTTGAGTGTCGAACTCCTCCTTCATTTTTGGTGTGTTGATCCCCTCTTATACCATTTGTATGTAGAACTCCTCTTCGAACATTTGGGGTGGAACTCCTCTTCCAAAATTTGGTGTCGAATTCCTCTTACAACATTTGGTGTCGAACCCCTCTCCCAACATTTGGTGTCGAACTCCTCTCCCAACATTTGGTGTCGAACTAGTCTTACAACATTTGGTGTCGAGCTCCTCTCCCAACATTTGGTGTCGAACTCCTCTTCAAACATTTGGGGTCGAACTCCTCTTCCAACACTGGTGTCGAACTCCTGTTCGAACAATTGGGGTGAAACTCCTCTTCAAACATTTGGGGTGGAACTCCTCTTCGAACATTTGGGGTCGAACTCCTCTTCGAACATTTGGGGTGGAACTCCTCTTCCAACATTTGGTGTCGAACTCCCCTTCGAACATTTGGTGTCGAACTCCCCTTCGAACATTTGGTGTCGAACTCCTCTTCGAACAATTGGGGTGGAACTCCTCTTCAAACATTTGGGGTGGAACTCCTCTTCGAACATTGTGGGTTGAAGTTCTCTTCCAACATTTGGTGTCGAACTCCTCTTCGAACATTTAGGATGGAACTCCTCTTCAAACATTTGGGGTGGAACTCCTCTTCCAACATTTTGGGTGGAACTCCTCTTCCAACATTTGGTGTCGAACTCCTCTTACAACATCAGGGGTCAAACTCCTCTTCCAACATTTGGTGTCGAACTCCCCTTCCAACATTTGATGTCGAACTCCCCTTCCAACATTTGGTGTCGACCTCCTCTTCAAACATTTGGTGTCGAACTCCCCTTCCAACATTTGGTGTCGAACTCCTCTTCAAACATTTGGTGTCGAACTCCTCTTCCAACATTTGGTGTCGAACTCCTCTTCGAACAATTGGGGTGGAACTTCTCTTCAAACATTTGGTGTCGAACTCCTCTTTCAACATTTGGTGTTGACCTCCTCTTACAATATTTGGTTTTGACCTCCTCTTCAAACATTTGGTGTCGAACTCCTCTTCAAAAATTTGGTGTCGAACTCCTCTTCCAACATTTGGTGTCGAACTCCCCTTTCAACATTTGGTGTTGACCTCCTCTTACAATATTTGGTGTTGACCTCCTCTTCAAACATTTGGTGTCGAACTCCTCTTCCAACATTTGGTGTCGAACTCCTCTACCAACATTTGGTGTCGAACTCCTCTACCAACATTTGGTGTCGAACTCCTCTTCGAACAATTGGGGTGGAACTCCTCTTTAAACATTTGGTGTCGAACTCCCCTTTCAACATTTGGTGTCGAACTGCTCTTCAAACATTTGGTGTCGAACTCCCCTTCCGACATTTGGTGTCGAACTCCTCTTCAAACATTTGGTGTCGAACCCTTCTTCCAACATTTGGTGTCGAACTCCCCTTCCAACATTTGGTGTCGAACTCCTCTTCAAACATTTGGTGTCGAACTCCTCTTCAAACATTTGGTGTCGGACTCCCCTTCCAACATTTGGTGTCGAACTCCTCTTCAAACATTTGGTGTCGAACTCCTCTTCAAACAATTGGGGTGGAACTCCTCTTCAAACATTTGGTGTCGAACTCCTCTTCAAACATTTGGTGTCGAACTCCTCTTCAAACATTTGGTGTCGAACTCCTCTTCGAACAATTGGGGTGGAACTCCTCTTCCAACATTTGGTGTCGAACTCCTCTTTCAACATTTGGTGTTGACCTCCTCTTACAATATTTGGTGTTGACGTCCTCTTCAAACATTTGGTGTCGAACTCCTCTTCAAACATTTGGTGTCGAACTCCTCTTCCAACATTTGGTGTCGAACTCCTCTTACAATATTTGGTGTCGAACTCCTCTTACAACATTTGGTGTCGAACTCCTCTTACAATATTTGGTGTTGACCTCCTCTTACAATATTTATATGCGTAATGTGCTGTAGACGTTGAATGAAGGAGTTTGTTCTGCGTGACTTGATCAGAATTTTGGCCTAATTATTTATTACTCCAGAATAAGTATAGTACAAAAATATACCTTTGTGAGATTCACAAAAAAAAATCAAATTATGTATTCAACTGGAACTGCAGTTTCTTCTAAAGCTTTAAAAATCTAGGCCAAAAACGAAATTGACTTGGCATAAGTTAATTTAACTTTCTGTCAAATAAATAAAGTTTGAATTATTTTTACAGACGGTCAGGTATCATGTACAGGCAAAACATTAAGAACGAATTTTGTGCATGATGTATTTCGAGAACTGATATTTCTTTGTCGTTTAATGTATTATAAATAGTGAAGCAATCTTCTTTATACCTCACTTGTATAGAATATATAATTTTGAAACCATCTTGTGTGTCGCATTACTCTTACTAAATTTGACGTTTTTACTTCGATCTTTCAAAGAAATGCTGGCATCATATGGCAATGAATAATGGTGTTGAACTGCTTCTTATTCAACTGGAATTTTTTTCAGATAGCACGCGCGTATGAACGTTAAAGATGCACTCTTACTCCCAAATAAGACTTACCACAATAAAATTAATTGTTTTAATATACCAAAAAGGATTAAAACATTTAGTAAAACAATGGTATTTATGAATGATATCGAGTTTGATTTGTTAATAAGGTGCAGAACACACGGTATTCTATCTTATGAAACGATAGTAGATTAGGGTAAATCTTTTAGCATTTACCAATCATTTAATATTTTTGTGTTTTCAGTTATTAAATATATGGTAACAATCGTGTTATTAGTAATTAACATTTTCCATGAATGCATTAGTTAGTAAGTAGTTAAAATTTATGTTTATTATACATGTTGAATGTATTAATTTTGAATAAGAGTATCACTTTTTAAAGAATGGTTGTGTGCAACATATATTCTGACCGGAGGTGGCTCTTAATTGTTGGGTATTGATCATATTGTGTCGATAGCTCAATCACATCTCTTAAGACAGAATATGGCATAAACAACTTTTAAAGTGGCATTCATTTGACAAATACAATGCGGAAGGGGCATCCGTATACTACGTACACAACGATAGTTTAGCGTCCTGAAAACATTCTAATTATACAGTTAACGTAAACGATTGCCGAATATGGTCGTTGTTTGTATAGCAACGTCTATAACATATAAGGACACATGTGTAGCCAACACAATAAAAGGCGGGGGAGGGAGGAATAATTATAAAGATACAGTCGAAATCCGATACGTCGAAATCTACTATCTCGATTTTCTGGTTATGTCTAACTTTTTTTCGGTCAAGTTATACACTTTTTGTATTTCTGTTATATCGGATGTTCGTTATCTCGAAGTGTTTCCCGAGGTCTCAACGACTTCAACATAGCGATTTTTACTGTATTTATCGTTACTTAGTATCAAGTTTTTGAAATATATCTGTCCGAAATTTGTCTGATGATACCTTCGACGAAAGTAGAAATGAACATATTTCATATCTTGTTTTGTTGAATGATTGGTATATTTACACCGTTTTCATAGGTTGAGAGCTTATCACGTGACAAATAAGAGCGAATTGATATTCACTAAGATATTAAAAAAAGGACGTTGTTAAAACAAACCCGCGTTCGTAACTGGATGTGACGTCATTACCGCTGTACGAAGTGATACAAAAAGCAATCGGAAATTGAGTTAACGTTCGTTACACGTTATTCATACTGTCTAGTCGTGAACAATATGAGTGTTATGACGATATTGATGTGTATCATGTTTTAATGACCATAATGCAATATTTTAACAGGTGCAGTTCAATGGTCTAAACAATGTGGTAGGCGTGGCCTTACAAGGTCGACACGATTACGACCAGTTTGTGACCGCGTACAAAGTCTTCTACAGTGGTGACTGCGTTGACTTTTCCACTATTTTGGACACCAATGGCAATGATATGGTAATGTCTAAATGGAATAAACCCTTTATTTCAGTATATCCTCAAGGCAAGAATAGAATTGTCAATATGAGCTAGTCTGATGCCGATGAACAATCATTTTACATGATTAAAAAAATATCGTGCCGCTGTCCGAGCTGCATTTATCCGTTTAAAATGGCGCATAATGGTTTCCCAGCTAGTAATGTGTTAATTTAAAATGTGAAAGGCACGTTATTGGTACAAATAAATAAACAGACGATTTTTTTTTATTTACTGGGATATACGTGATAGACAGACCCAGAAAAAAATCGTATTAGAAAAAAAACCCGCAAAAACTGCGAAAGATTCATGTAACATAAGTGATGCATCAGTAAATAAGATTCAATATGTTGGACACATCGATATCATTTTTATGTAAGATTTTGATTATTTTCTTTTGTCTTGCTATAAATATCATCTGGTGTTTAGTCCCTTAATGGAGATGGGACATTTTATGTCTTATAGCACATTTATCTCTGTTTTATACTAAACTATTTATTCCTGATAACAAATACGTTATCTTAAACGATTTAAATCGAGCTCAACTCTTTAAAATACCAGGCGAAAGGGTGTAGTATTGCCTGAAATTGTTCTGTCAAAGGTATAAACATAAAGAAAAACTCATTATTCATAGGTATTTAACGGAAACACGGACAAGGATACGATTGTTACATCGATGTTGCCCAGTGACGTGACCGCTCTCTGCGTCAGACTCAACCCTGTCAAGTGGAATGAACATATAAGCCTGAGGTTCGATATTCTCGGATGTCCGATAAGAAAGCTGAACTGAAAAGAAACAAGTTCATGTTGTATGCTTGCAAACCATGTATTACTTTTTTTCAATATGCTCGTTATGACATATCGATTTTACAAGAAATTTGGTATAGTGCTGTCATTCCTACTTCTACCATCGACAGATTAACCGTTCTGGTGGGAAATAAATTCCATTAGTAAAATGCTTCTTTTCACTCACTAACAGTTTTAAGGGCAACAATTACGTGTTCGGTTAATTTTCTACCACCATCAATATTAAAACATTAATCTTACATAGTTCTTAATGAAGTTGTTATTTTCTTGAAATTTAATGTAGTGTTGTCATTTTCGCTTTTACAACCGACCGATTAACCCCCATAATGATTTTGGTGAGAAGTGATTGTTATTCTAAAACTGTTGCTTGTCGCTAAACAACATTTGTTTTATAAGGCAACAATTACGTTTCATGTTATTTTCCTTTATTCTATGTTTTCCAAAATATTATAGCGTTTTATTAGTGAGATAAAATTGATACTTCACTGTGTCAAACAGTGAAATATCAATTGTATTTTTCACTGTATGAACCAAATAAAATGTCAGCCCGAAAAGGACTTGGACACAATTTCGATAATGTCATTTCCGAAATGACGTTACGTTCGAATTCAATTTTTCTAAACTACAATTTTAACTGTCGTTTTATTTCCATTTTAGGCATATAATAAAAAGAAAATATTTTTGTTTCAGTGTAAGATAGCAAGACGTTTGACAACGTTTGTTCTACGCCATTCGTGAAACATAGCCTTTGGTGCTCAAACGTTGAAATATATTGCGATCTTACACTGAAACGAACAATTATCCACTTTATCAGCATCCACATTAAGATTTTGCATCATATTACATTGGACGTCGATGTTTGTTACGTGGTTCTCATTTTCACGTAAGGGTAGTAGCTCCTGGCATAAGTTTATTTGATGCCCTTCCAACACCTGATTTGAGTTACGAGTCCTTGGTCATTAAATTACAATTTAGTAAGATTGAAGTTTGAGGAGCACAATATCACTCTTATTCCGCGTACAAACTATAAGCATGCTGTGATGTAGTGCCTGGCATAAGTTTGGTACAGCACAGCCTACTCTTTGAGCAGTGATTTGCTCTATATTGGACTTTTGAGCTTATTTCTACCACAGTAATTACTCTGACACTCTAATTCACAGTATGATAATTTTGTATAAGAATGCCTTGCTTTACTTTTCTAAGTCAAGCCCTATTTGCAGTATACAGTTATCTTATACATTCCCTTTTGGTAACTTCTTTTTGAAACATATATATTATAATTCTATCTGAATTTTGCCTGAGCTACTTAATTATTCTGAAACATCTAGTGTGATCAAGGCGGCGTGAAAGTGTAGTCATCACTTCTGTGAAAGCTCTAGCTGATATTATTATGGCTATTTATATTATTGCTGTTGCCGCTGTTGTTGTTGTTGTTACTGCTTCTGCTGTTGTTGTTAATGATGAAACTTTACATTTGAAATTGAAAAAAGATGGACGGGAAATCAAAATCATAGAATATGCAAACAATAGTTAAAAGTTCAAAAGGTGAAAAAAGCTTGAGGCAACATTGCTAACAGTCGAACCCCATAAGCTCGAACTCGCTTGGCTCGAATTCCTCGAAGGCTCGAACTTGACATACAGGACCGATTTCTTTAAACTGAAGCTAAACGTTCCCGCTTGTCGCGCATGAAAGTATTTTCGCCAGTCCCTGGGAGTTCGAGCCAGCGGGGTTCCACTGTATTTTGAAAAAGGTCATTATCATTTAGAATTGTGTTGATTAATGTATTCCTAAATACTTTGATTTTTAAAGATTCGAGCAGTTCGAGGCCTTTTGATGTTATATTTTAAAATTACATGGAAAATTCAGTATCTCTTTCTAACACACTTGTTATGAAAGAAACAAAAAATATATCACTCTTGAAGTAGAATTTATTTTCACAAGATATTGTTGATCATGTTCCACCTAAAATCAAGTTTATTCTTAAAGATGCACTCTCACAGATTGAAAGTTTTGACAACTTTTTTTTTCTTTTTTGTCTTGGAACGAGCCAATTTTTGCAAAAATCCATGTAAACCAGTTCTAAAAGACTGCTGACAAAAAAAGATCGCATATTTATATATTTAAGTTCAAAAAATGATATTTTATGCATTTAAGCCATAAAACATAAATTTTCGAACGGAAATATGAAAATCTGCGATCTGATCTGTGTCAGCAATCTTATATCATTGGTTTGCAGATATTTATGCCAAAAATTGCTCTTTCCAAAACAGAAAATAAAAAAGTTGTGAAATTGGTAAATCTATGAGACTGCAACTTTAAATGATATATGTAATTGATTGCATAAATAATGTTTTGGATCTAAATAAACTTTTTATTTTTTTTATTGCACAACTTTTAAAACACCTAAATATATGTTAAATGGTATACCGTATGTAAATGGTTTTCAACAAAGGTGAAATGCTGCTTGTATGCTAAATAAAAAATGTTGTTGATTGTGTCATTGTTGTTGTTGTTGTTGTTGTTGTTGGTGATGGTGGTGGTAATTTTGATGACGTCTGCTGAAAAAGCATGCAAAGTATAAAAACAGCAATCTCGACTGCAACTGTTTTTTACAGTAACACTTTCCATCCATTCACCTCACCGACCCCCCTACTAACATTGTCCATCCATTCAACTCACAGACAGCCGCTAACATTGTCCGTCAATACACCTCACCGACCCCCTACTAACATTGTCCATCCATCCAATCCAAAGACTTCCTACCAACATTGTCCATCAATACAACTCAGCGTCCCCCTATTAACATTGTCCACCATCCACCATACCGACCCCATACTAACATTGTCCACCCATCCACCACACCCACCCC
Source organism: Mya arenaria (assembly GCF_026914265.1). Lineage (NCBI taxonomy): Eukaryota > Metazoa > Mollusca > Bivalvia > Myida > Myidae > Mya > Mya arenaria. Next base: position 27,522,523 of record NC_069128.1, read on the forward strand.
CTACTAATATTGTCCACCCATCCACCACACCGACACCCTGTTAACATTCTGCACCCATCCACCACACCGACCCCCTACTAACATTCTCCACCCATCCACCACACCGACAACCTACTAACATTGTCCACCATCCACCATACCGACCCCCTACTAACATTGTCCACCCATCCACCACACCGACCCCCTACTAACATTCTCCACCCATCCACCACACCGACAACCTACTAACATTGTCCACCATCCACCATACCGACCCCCTACTAACATTGTCCACCCATCCACCATACCGACCCCCTACTAATATTGTCCACCGATACACCACACCGACACCCTGTTAACATTCTGCACCCATCCACCACACCGACACCTTATTACCATACTTTAACCATCCACCACACCGACCCCTACTAACACTGTCCAACCATCCACAACACCGATACCTTATTACATGTCCACCCAGCCACCTCACCGACCCCCTACCAACATTGTCAATCCATTCAATCCATCGACCATCTTCTAACATTGTCCACCCATCCACATCACCGACACCCTGCTAACATTGTCCATACACCTCATCGACCCCTTAGTAGCATTGTTCACCCATCCACCTCACAGACCCCCTAATAACATTGTCAATATATCCAATCCACCAACCCCTACTAACATGGTCAATCCATCCAATCCATCAACCCCCTACTAACATTGTCCATCCATCCAATCCACCGACCCCTTACTAACATTGTTCATCGATCCACCTCACCCACCCCTAATAACATTGTCCATCCATCCACCTCACCAACCCCCTAATAACATTGTCCATCAATCCAATCCACCAACGCCTTACTAACATTGTCCATCCATCTTATGCACCAACCCTCTACTAACATTGTTCATCCATCCACCTCACCGACCCCTTAATAACATTGTCAACCCATCCACCTCACCAACCCCCTACTAACATTATCAAACTATCCACCTCACAGACCCACCCCTAAAAGCACTTTCCATCCATCCAACCCGCCACCCCCTACACACTTTGTGCATTCATCCAACCCGTCAACCCCCTACTAACATTGTTCATCCATCCACTCCGCCAACCCCCTACGAACATTGTTCATCCGTCCAACTCGCCAACCCCCTACTTACATTTTCCATCCATCCAACCCGGCAACCCCCTACTAACATTGTCCATCCATCCAATCCACCAACCCCCTATTAACATTGTTCATCCATCCACCTCACCGACCCCCTACTAACATTGTCCACCCATCCACCTCACAGACCCCCTAATAGCATTGTCCTTATATCCAATCCTTCAAACCCTTCTAACATTGTACATCCATCCAACCCGCCAACCCCCTACTAACATTGTCCATCCGTCCAACCCGCCAACCCCCTGATAATGATATCTGATAATGGTGGAACATCAAAATAACA